>NW_006410030.1:7438-9731 GCF_000296735.1 Chrysochloris asiatica | reverse complement strand
TATGAACATTGGTGTGCGTATATCTACTCGTGTTATGGCTTGTATTTCTTGTGGATAAATGCCAATAGAGGAATTGCTGGGTCATAATGTATTTCTATTTCCAACTTTCTGAGGAAGTGCCATATTGTTTTTTCAGAGTGGTTGGACCATTTTGCAATCCCACCAGCAATGTAGGCAGGTCTCAGTCTCTCTGCATCTTGCTAGCAATTATTGTCCTCTACTTTTTTGATCTTTGCTGTTATTGCTAGTGTGAGATGATATCTCATTGTTGTTTTGATTTGCATCTCTCTATTGGCTGATGATCATGAATATTTCTTCATTTGTTTGCCTGGATTTCCTCCTTGAAGTGTCTGTTCAGGTCCTGTGCCCATATTTTAATTGGGTTATTTGTCTTTTTCTTGTAGAGGTGTTGTAGTTTCCTATATATTTTGGAAATTAGTCCCTTGTCTGATGTGTTGTTTCAAAACATTTTTTCCAATTCTGTGGGCTACCTTTTTACTTTTTTGGTGAAGTCTTTTGATGCACATAAGTTTTTAATTTTTAGTATGTCCCAATTATGTCTATTTTTGTTTGTGGAATTTTCAAAATGCTTGGTAGTCTGTGAATGCCCTGCATTAGAGCCCTCACATTTATCCCTGTTTTTTCATTGATGTCCTTTGTAATTCTGAGATTCACATTTAGGGCTTTAATACATGTTGAGCTGTTTTTTGTATAAGGCGTGAGGTAAAGGTCTTGTTTCAATCTTTTGCATATTACTTTCCAGTTTTGCCAGCACCATCTGTTGAAGATTCTTTCTCTTCCTCATGCAATATAGGCACTTTGTCAAAAATCAGTTGGCTGTATGTGGCTAGGTTAATTTCTGGATTCTTGATTCTGCTCCATTAATCAATGTATCTTTAATTGTACTAGTACCAAGCGGTTTTGACCACTGTAGCCATGTAGTGAATTTTGAAATCAGGGAGTGAGGGCTGAAGGGTATTTTAGGGCTATATAGTCTATGGAGTTCCACAGTCTCCATCAGATCAATAAGCCTACTCTTTTTTCATTTTGAGTTTTGTTCCATGTATTTCTCCCATTCTACCCATGACCTCTTATTGTGATCTCTTTCAGTGTGGTCAGCAGTGGTAACTGGGCTTTTTGTCTCTTGGGTTTCTGATTTCATAGTAACATATTGGCCAGTTGCCATAGAATTGGTTTTAACTCATGGTTACCCAGTGGGTCCCTGAGTAGAACTGTGCTCCAGAGGGTTGTCAATGGCTGATTTTCCCCCCAGAATAGATAACCAGGCTTTTCTGCTATGCTTCTGAGTGGGCCCAAATCCCCAACCTTTAGGTTTATAGCTGTGTGTTAACTCTTGGCACCACTCAGGAACTCTTAAGTAACATGTTGGCAGAACCTTAGTTAATGACAATCCCAAGCACCGCAACTTCCAAAACACACCTATTTTGCATTTCACTAGTGGAAAGGTGTTGTAGGATAAGCTCTGGTTTGCTAGCCACAAGGTCGATGGTTCAAACCCACTAGCTACTCCTCGGAAACCCTATACAAATTCCTATGAGTTGGAACCAACTCGACATCACTTAACAACAACAGCAACAGACTCTGACAATACCGCAGTGTGGGCAGCAGTGGTCAGCATCACCTCTTGACCAATGAGAACCCTAATGGCTGAGAGGCTTGGAGAGTTTCTTGAAGTCATCCTGGCAAAGGAACATGCTTGTCCTGAGCTCCCATGTGATCATTAGTTCCCTCAGCACAGCAGGCACAGCTGGTTTGGAGTGAGAGCACCCACTTATTTGGAGGGCAGGTCTGGTTGTCAGAGGCACTGGCATCTGGAGACCATGGGTTCAAACCCACTCTTTCTCTTGACTAGCTGTGTGAACAGGGAGAGATGCTCCAAGACTTAATTTCCTCAAATATAAAAAAGTTCAGAGGGAATGGTGTTACCTCCTTCCAGGGTTTTTGTGAAGATTCAGTGGGGTTGCAGTTCCCTCTCCCCTGACTTGTGACCCTCTCTGGGGCTCATGCAAATAAATCTCTGTGCTACTTGAGACGGGGATGCTGAGGCTCAGATGAGCTCATGGAGGGAACAGGTTTTGGAAAATCCATGCATACAATTCAAATGTGAGGTCATAATAGGGACAATGGATCTGTTACCACCTTGCCAAGAAACCAGCAACTTTTGAGACGAAAAACAGACCTTAAGTCTAGAATCTTCTTTATCGTGATTAGTTTTGGGAGGGGAATTCTTCTGTTCTTTCAACCATCATCCTCCAAAGGTTATTTTGAAAAC
>NW_006410030.1:0-6566 GCF_000296735.1 Chrysochloris asiatica | reverse complement strand
GCAGAGCATGTGCTTATAAATTCAGATTGGAGTGAAATGAAGCACAACAAAAAATAAGGCAGACATATACATACTGTGAACTATGAGAGGAAATGAGGTGGGAAAGAAGCCTGGGATTTGCTGCCTGAATAGGCACTGGTCAGCTGGCAGGCTCACATCAAAGGCACTTGCTGAGGAGGGGGGTGGCTGGATGTGGTTTCTAAAATGCCTTTTTGGCTGAATGGGAACCTCAGCTGGTGGCATTTCTGGGGTGCTTTAGGGGAGGCTGACAGAATAGCAAAAGCCGCAGTCAGGGTTCAAAGAGAGGAACACATGAGCGAGAGGAGAAGCAGCATCATGGATGGAGACAAAATGTGCTTAAATTCTCCTTCCCTTCTTGGTCTCTGAGGGAACAGACGTGGCAGTAGCGTCTGTGTGTGTATTGGAAAGAAGATCAGCTCTGCAGTCAAATAAATCTGCATGCAGATCCGCTCACTGCAAATGAGTGTCATTAAAATTTTGAGCAGATGTTATTTTTTTCTGAACCTCCATTTCCTCATCTAATGAATTGAACCCCTTTTGCACATGGTGTGACTGTTGTTGTCAGTGCCATTGAGTTGGTTCTGACTCATAGTGACCCTCTGCACAGCAGAAGGAAACACTGCCCAGTCCTACACCATCCTCACAATTGTTACATTTGAGCCTATTGCTGCTACCACAGTGCCCATCCAGCTTCCTTTTTGTCACTGACCCTCCACTTTACCAAACATGATATTCCAGGGACTGGTATGATTACTGTTAATTAAACAAAAAACCACCACAGGATCAGTGATTCTTCCCTTACAGGACTGTTGAGGATATCAAAGGAGTGTTTTGTGAGCAATGAAACAGCCATTTATTAAGCACCTGCTTTGTACTGATCACTGAGCAGTCTCAAAAGGGTAAACATGCAGCTTGTTTGGGGATTCTTTGGGGGCTACAGAGGACTTTAGAGGCAGTAACATCCTCCATCAGCTGACTCCAGGCTCAGAAGTCTGTTGTTGGGTCCCATTACATCAATTTTGACTCATAGAGAGCCTGTATGACAGGGTAGAACTGCCCTGTAAGGTTTTCTTGGCAGTAATCGTTTTGAAAGCAGATTGCGAGATTTTTCTCCCAAAGAGTTACTGGGTGAATATGAACTGTCAACCTTTTAGTTCACAGCTGAGTGCTTAACTATTTGCACTAGTCTCAGGTTTCCATCTTAATGGATTCTTGAATTGTTGTTATGTGCCATGCAGTCAGCCCCAACTCATAGCGAACCCCGTATAGGAGTTCCAAGGAACAACTGGTGGGTTTGAACCCCCAACCTTGTAGTTAGTAGTCCAGTGCTTATCCTACAGTGCCGTACCAGGACTCCTAGTGGACGATGGTGGGATATGATTTGTAATTCCCTTAGCCATTCGGTGTGGTGGTTACTGTCCTGGACAGTTCCTACAGTTGAGTAGAAAACACTGGAGTTTAGAGTCATTGAGCGCTTTGACCAAGTGGTAGAATCCAACCATACAGTGTAAAGGGATGGATTCATCAAAGACAACCATCTAGAGGCAACAATAAACTGGAAAGGTTGCACTATGGATATTTACCAAAATCCAAAACCAAACAGCTTGCCATTGAGTCCATTCCATCTCATGGTGACCCATGTGTCAGGGTACAACTGCTCCACAGGGTTTTCTTGGCTGTCATCTTTATGGAAACAGATTGCTCGGCCTTTCTCCCACAGTAACACTGAGTGGGTTTGAACTGCCAACATTTAGGCTAGTAGTTGAAAGCCAGTGGAAATGTACATGATGACCATATTTCATGAATCTTAGTCGAGTTTTCCCTTCATTTTCCTTCATTGCCAACAATTTTTTCTTCCCTTCCCCTCCCACCTTCCCTTTTTGAAAAAAAAAAAAAAAGGTAAACCTTTTCTAATCTGGCAGTCTATGCAAGAAGAGTGAATTTACTAAGTGATTTAAACATGATTCTTGTCTCTTTGTCCAGGTGCTATTTGGCTTCACCAAGGAGACCAGGAAATTATGAGGGAATAAGAAAGGTTACTAGGAGTTTAATTTTTTTTTTTTAAACATTTTATTGTGGTTTGTGTGAAAGTCTATTGAGTAAGATAGTTTTCCATTCAACAATTTTGACACATTTTGTTTCATGACATTATTTGGCATACCTGCAATCTAACAGCATCCATCCCACTCCCCCTAAGCCCGGGCTCTCTGTTTCTATTCCTTCTTCTTTCCTGCCCCTTCCTGCCTTCTAAACTCTGAATTTGGGCAAATGCAGCCCTTTTTGTCTAATATGGTTGGTTGTTCTGAAGAGCATGTTCCTCACAGGTGTTGCTTGTCCACTTTACAGACTGGCCTATTGTTTGGCTGAAAGGTGATCTCTGAGGGTTGCTTCAGTTCCTTTTGAAGGATGTCTAAGGGCCATAGTCTTAGACCTTCCACCAATCTTCATTAGGCCAGTAAATCTGTTTTGTTTGTTTGTTTGTTTGTTTGTTTTTTATGATTCTGAGTGTCGTTCTACATTTTCCTCCCACTCTGTCCAGGACCTTCTATTGTGATCCTGATCAGAGGAGTTAGCAGTGGTAACTGGATATATCTAGTTCTCCTGGTCTCGTGCTAGTGGAGGCTATGATTCATGTGGTCCATTAGTCCTTTGGCAAATTATTTCTTTGAGTCTGATTTTCTTCAGTCTTCTTTGATTCAGACAGGGAGAGACTACTAGCGACATCTTAGATGGCTTTTATGACCCCAGTCATTACTCACCAAAGCAGGATCTAGAACATTCTCTTTGTGGACTATATTAAAACCAATTAATTGACCTAGATGTCTCCTGACACTATAATCCCAAATCTCCAACTCTCAGTCTCTCATGGCGTTTGGTTATGGCTAAAAAGTTTTCATAACTTTGCCCCTGTATACTCTACTATATTGTTAGTGTTGCTGTAAAGTACTGTGGAGTCGGTTCTGACTCATAGTGACCCTTTATAGGGTTTCCGAGGATTGGTGGGTGGGTTTGAACCACTGATCTTTCCATTAGCAGTCCATTACTTATCCTGACTCCACTGTATTATCTACATGGATCTATTTGCAGCACATTCATATACATATATAGAAATACCCTCTACCAATCTTAGTGAGTGATGATAAACTTTTGAAAGATCTAACAATAGCTGAAATACCCAAAAATAAGCTATCAACTCCTTTGTCAATTTTTGGAATTTTTGAAGATTTAGCCCAAAACGAGTTAAATGTGAACTGTCAGGAAAGCAAAATAATTTGTATTGAAATCTACTATGACATAATATTTTTCCAATTCCTCACCTTAATTCTATAAGGCAGGCCTCTTTAGAGCCATTTTCCATGCAAGCATCCTCAGAAAGGCAAAACCTTTTTCTGAGATGATACAGTAAGTGGGGTACCACTGCTGAGATTCAAACTCTAGTCTGTTTGGTCTGAAAACCGCCCCCCTCAACTCCTGCTAAGACTCCTGGTGTGGTACAGTAGGCTTAGCACTGGCCTGTAAACCACAAGGTCAGCAGTTCAAACTCACCAGCTGCTCCTCAGAAACCCTATGCAGGGTTGCTATGAGTCGGATCCAATTGGATAGCACTTAACAACAGCAACAACAACAGCTATAGGGAGCACAGTAGTTTCATATAATAAACACTGGACTTAAACCACAAGGTCTATGGTTCGAGCCCACCAGCCACTCCACGGGAGGTAAATAATGCTTTCTACTCCCGTGAAAATTTAAAGTCTCTGAAACTCTATATAGGGTCGCTATGAGTCAGAACTGACTCAACAGCACCCAACTCTAGTAACACCACCAGTATTGGTTCCTGCTCCTAAATCTGGAAGTCTACAAATATGGTCTATTGTTGCTTCTAGATTGTTGTCTTTGATGAATCCATTCCTTTATGCTGAATTAACTAATTGACGTTTATTCAACTCTGACTAATGGCAACCCCATACATATCAGAGCAGAACTGGACTCCATACATTTGTCAATAGCTGATTTTTGGGGGCAGCAGTATGCCAGGCATTCTTCTGAGGTATTTCTGGGTGAACATAAACCTCCAAACTTTTGGCAAGCAGTCTGTCACATTTACCCTCGAGGGAGCCTAACAAAGCTCTATATTATAGCATTGAGATGGAGGAAAAAGGACTTTTAAGTTTGAGAATGCAAGGGCTCACAAAGGGTCTGCAGCAGGAAGGGTGAGCACACTTTTGGAAGGTCCTCTTTATGAAATGGACACCGTCTGCATGGTTCTATTTTTGGATGGGGACTCAGACATCAGGAGCAGACTCTTTCTTTCTTTCTTTTTTGGCAGAAGAGTTGGCTTGGGAAGGACACAGAGCGAATCAAACAGGGAAAAGAGCTCCTTTTAGTTCATTGTATCCAATTCAAATATAGATTTAAGGTTCCGGCTGCTACTGGAAGATGTTGTTATATGTTCCACTCCTTGTTTAATTTTTAATGCACTCTTCAATTGTAATCCTAGAATTCACTTGGTTTGCATGGTGTTCTCACAGTCCTGGGTTAATGTGAAGCTCATAGGCTTTGGGGTGCAAGAGCTATGGGTTTCACTTTTATCTCTGTCACTAGCTATGTGACTTTGGGCAAGCCATCTAACATCTCTGATCTCAGTTTTCTTATCTGCCAAATGGGCACAAGAATGCCTGCTTTTAAAGGTTGTCATGGCTACAATGTGTTTGGTACTTGGACACCACTAAATATTCATTGCTTTCAGTCCCAGCATAGCAAAAGTTCAAATTGTGTATCTATTTTCTCTTAGGTAGAGAAGTAGGCATGAGTGATGACCTATATGTCTCAGGACGACTTGGATTCACCCATATTGTTGGCAGGGACTGTCACCTGTAACTTAAGACTTAAGCCAATGTCCATTATGTTATTATGGAGTCTACAGAAGTGATTATGAATGTTACTTTTTCAGTTTACTGCAGAGCAGAGAGGAGAGTTTTTCATACTGCTGATGTCTTGTTGGAGCATGAAGATACAAATTACAGATGGCTTCTTTGGCAGATGTGGCCCTGCAGTACGGCCTGAAGATTTACAAAGGGTTTAATGAAAACCTGGCACTTTTCCAGGCTTGAATCAATACTCAGGGGTTCTCAGCGCATGCACATATGGTTCAGTCCCCACAAATGTACAGCCTGCTGATGGCTTGGGGAGTGCTGGGGTAAAAATTTTTTTATCTGGAAAACCAAGCCAAACCTTATCTAGCTGAGTCCACAGGCTTGAGGCCTGGGAGATGGAATAGTAGTGTGGAAGGGAAGTTGGTAGGAGAAGGGTACTTACATCTGGAAGAATCTCAGATGTGTGCTGCCCAGCTAGGGTAAACTGGGTTCAGGATAGGACAGTGGTTTTCCCAGATGCTTGGGACTTATAGTCTTTTCTTCCTTGCCATGGGTAAGACTGTAAGGAATGAGCAGAAACCACACTACGGAATAACAAAATAATTTTGATTGAATGACAACATAGACTAGAATCAGATTTGACTAGCATTTTCTCTGCTTTAACTGCTCTACTTATTCTTCAGATGACCAGTCTATTTTTCATCCTTAGAAAAGCCTTCCTTGAACACCCCAACTAAAGGAAGTCTCTGAGTTCTTTCTTATATTTTTTATAAGTCATGCATTTATTTTGTAACATCTCACAATGCATTTATCTATTTGTCTTCTATTCTGATCCTCTAATAGAATGCACCTGGTGTGGCGCTGAGGATAATGTGCTGGACCGCAAGGTCAGTCTGAGTTGCAAGGTTGGCAGTTCCAACCCACCAGCCACTCCTTGGAAACCCTGTACTGGGTTGCTATGAGTTGGAACTGAATCAACAGCACTTAACAACAACAGTAACTGTAGAGTGCACAACTTTTCTTATCAGTTTCTCATACTGTTGTAGTGTATCTGTTTCTTTGAGGCTGGAAGCTCTTTCACCAACATTTCAAATGCCAGCAAGGTTACCCATGGTAGACAGGATTTCAACAGAACTGCCCAAATGAGGCCAATTAGGAAGAAGGAGAGGTGGAATATTTCTAAAGGGTCAGCCACTGAAAGTCTTATGAATAGTAGTGGAACATTGTTAGATAGAATGCTATCTCTTGGAATGGTTGAACATCAACCATTTCTTTTTGGTACAGTGACTCGGTGTATTCCTTCCGTCTTGTTCGATGCATCTGCATCATTCAATGTTTTGCTTATGTTGTTGTTGTTAGGTGCCATCGAGTCTACTCTGACTCATAGCACTCTATGCACAACAGAGCAAAACACTGTCCGGTCCTGGGCCAACCCCACAATTGTTGCCACACTTGAGCCCATTGATGCTACCACTATCCCAATCAATCTAGCTAGGGGTCTTCCTCTTTTTCTCTGACCCTCCACCTTACCAAACATGATATCCTTCTCCAGCCACTGGTTCCTCCTGATAATATGTCTGAAGTATGAGAGACGAAGTTTGGCCATCCTGGCCTCCAAGGAACTGTCTGGCTGTACTTCTTCCAAAACAGATCTATTGCTTCTTTTGGCAG
>NW_006410029.1:17166-18574 GCF_000296735.1 Chrysochloris asiatica | reverse complement strand
TTGATGTCATCCCACAACTCTTCTGGTATTTAGTGTCTAATGCATCAAATCTATTCTTCAGATGATGTCTAAATTCAGGTGGGATATATTCAAGATAATAATTTGGTTTTCATAAACTTGTTTTTATTTTCTTCAGCTTCAGCCTGAACTTGCATATGAACAATGAATGGTCTGTTCCACAATCTGCTCCTAGCCTTGTTTTGCTGATGTTATGGAGCTTTTCCACCGTCTCTTTCCACAGATGTTGTCAATTTGATTTCTGTTTATTCCACCTGGTGAGGTCCATGTGTAAAGTCAGTTGCCTTTTATGTTGTTTTAAAAGGTATTTGCAATGTCGTTGATCTTGCAAAATTCTACTATGTGATCTCCAGCATTGTTTCTATCATCAATACCATATTTTCCAACTACTGATCCTTCCTCTTTGCTTCCAACCTTTGTATTCCAACCGTCAGCAATTATCAATACATCTCGATAACGTGTTGGATCAATCTCAAACTAAATGGTAGCATTCTTCAATTTCATCCTCACTGTCTTTAGTATGTAAAATTTAATAATAGTGATATTAACTGGTCTTTCTTGTAGTCATATGGGTATTATCCTATCACAAACAGCATTTTACTTCAGGACAGATCTTGATTTTTTTGTTTGTTTTTTTGTTTTGTTTTGTTTTATGATGAATGTAGCACCATTACTTTACAATTAGTCACTACTGGCATAGTAAGCCATGTGACTGCTAGATTCAAAATGGCCAATACAAGTCCATTTCAGTTCACTAATGCCTAGGATATCAATCTTTATACATTCCATTTCACTTTTAGCAATTTCCAACTTCCCTAGATTCATATTTCGTACATTCCATGTTCTGATTACTAATGGAGTTTTACAGTTGTTTCTCTTCATTTTTAGTTTTGCCCCATTAGCAAATGAAGGTTCTGAGGGCTTTACTCCATTCACGTCATCACAGTCAACCCTACTTTGAAGAGCAAACCCTTTCTCAGTTGCATTGTGAGTGCCTTCCAACCTAAGGGGCTCATCTTCCAACACTGTACCTGACAATATTCTGTTGCTCTTCATCATGTTTCAATACGGAACAATCTGGGGCTGACAGTGTTCCACTGCTATTCATAAGGTTTTCAGTGACTAAATATTCTAAAGTAGTCCACCTCTCTTTCTTCCTAGTCTGTCTTCCTCTGAGAGCTCAGCTGAAACTTGTCTCCTGTGAGTGATCCTATTGGTATTTAAAATATCCGTGGCATAGCTTCCAGCATCGCAGCAACACACAAGCCACCACAGTAAGGCAAAATGTCAGATGAGTGGTCAATTAGCCACTATAGAGATGCAAAAGAAAACAACAGTGAGATATTATCTCACCCCACCATTAAAGGAGCTCTGGTAGCGTAGTGGTTAC
>NW_006410029.1:14460-16976 GCF_000296735.1 Chrysochloris asiatica | reverse complement strand
AAAACAGAAAAGAACAAATGCTGGTAAGGGTGTAGAGAGACCGGAGCTCTCATAGAGTCCTTGTGTGGCTGCAAAATGGCACAACTCCTGTGGAAAAGTGTGTGATGCCACTTCCTTTAAAAGCTGGAAATAGAAATGCCACATGACCCAGAAATCCAGCTACTAGGTATGAGGAGGCTTCAAAAAGTTTGTGAAAAAAATTCCATTACCTTTCAATTCCATTTTTCCATGAACTGTTTGAAGTGCCTATTCCAAAGAAAGATGACCCAACAGAATGCGGAAGCCACTGGACAATAGCATTAATATCTCATACAAGTAAAATTGTGATACAGATTATCCACAAATGGCTGAAACGTACATTGTCAGGGAACTGCCAGACATTCCAGAAGGATTCAGACGAGGAAGCAGGGATATCACTGCTGATGTCAGATAGATTTTGGCTAAAAGTAGATAATACCAAAAAGATGCTTACCTGTGCTTTATTGACTATGCAAAGTCTTTTGGTTGTGTGGATTATGAAAAGTTATGGACAACATTGAGGAGAATGAGGATTCCAGAACACTTAATTGTGCTCATGAGGAACCTGTACATAGACCAAGAGTTGGTTGTTTGAACAGAACAAGGAAACACTAAATTTAGGTTTAAAACTAGCAAAGGTGAATGCTAGGGTTATATTCTTTCACCATACTTATTCAATCTGCATGCTGAATACATAATCTGAGAAATTGAATTATATGAAGAAGAACATGGCATCAGGATTGGAGGAAGACTTATCAACAACCTGTGAAATGCAGATGATACCCACTTTGCTTGCTGAAAGGGAAGAGGACTTAACATATTTTCTGATGAAGATAAAGACTACAGCCTTCAGTAGGTATTGCACCTCAAAACCTCAATGTAAAGAAGACAAAGACCATCATCACTGAACCAATAAACAACATCCATATAAATAGAGAAAAGATTGAAGTTGTCAACTACTTACTTTTGCTTGGATCAGCCATCAATACTAATTGAAGCAGCAGTCAAGTAATTAAATGATGTATTTCATTAAACAAATAGGACACACAAGAATTTTTTAAAGTGTTGCCGAGCAAAGATGTCAATTTGAAGACTAAGGTGCGCCTGACCCAAGCCACGGTATTTTCAATAACTTCATATGCATAGGAAAGTTGCACAGGAAATAAGGAAGACCGTAGAACAATTGATGCATTTGAGTGATGGTGTGTGGGAGTAGAATATTAAAAGTACTGTGGACTGCAGAAACAGCAAACAAATCTGTGTTGGAAGATGTATAGTCAGAATGTTCCTTGGAAGCCAGGATGGCCAGACTTCATCTCTCATACTTCGGACATATTGTCAGGAGGGACCAGTCCCTGGAGAAGGATAGCATGTTTGGTAAATTGGAGGGTTGTGAAAAAAAGAGGAAGACCCCTAAGGAGATGGATTGACACAGTGGCAGCAGCAATGGGCTCAAACATAGCAATGATTGTGAGGTTGGCACATGGCTGGGCAGTGTTTCATTCTGTGGTGCATGGGGTTGCTATGAGTCAGTCAACTCTCAATAGTACCTCACAAAAACAACAACAATCTTGTATACAGCACTGTAGGATAAATACTGGACTGCTAACCACAAGATTGGCAGTTCGAACCTTTTCAACCTTTTCCTTGGAAACCTTATACAGGGTCACTATGAGTTGGAACTGTCTTGACAGCAATTAACAATCCTGCATTAATAGTAATAATAATAATAATATATGAGTGGATACATAGATACACTCTCAAGTTGAACAGATGTGGAAAGGTAAATGGGATTTCACCTTGAACATATATAGATTTGACAGAGAATATTTCTGCATATAAGTTTATATGTGGTGCAAAAAATATCTATGTACATAGGAGAGCCCACAGGGTGTTAAGCTATGAAATCTTCTTATCCCTAACCAAACACATTAAGGGAATGAGTCACTGGGCCTAGGGCCTCAGGACTATAGTCTCAGGGGACATCAAGGTCACTGGGCATAACATAGCTCACGTACAACATTCTACATCCTACTATGTTGAGTAGCAACCGAGGTCTTAAAGACTTGTGAGTATTCATTGAAAGCACACTATTGATCTTTCCTCATTTAAAGCAAAGAAAAGTGAAGAAACTCAAAAACACAAGGAAACAATTAGTGCAAAGACTAATGGGCCACGCAATCATCAGATGCCATGATCTTGAGACTTGAAAAGCTAGAAGATGCCCAGTTACCACTACTGAGCACTCTGAAAAGGGTCACAATAGGAAGTCCTGGATCGAGTGAGAAAAAAAATGTGGAACAAAACTCAAAATCATAAAAAAAAAAAAAAGATGAGGTTTATCTGTCTCACAGGGACTGGTGGAACACCCAAGAATAGGACCCTTAGACACTCTTCACATCTGGAACGGAAGCCGTATGGATCAACTTTCAACCAAATAATAGGCAGGTCAGCAGTTAGAAACTACCAGCTGCTCCGCGGGAGAAAGATGAGGCTTT
>NW_006410029.1:12945-13590 GCF_000296735.1 Chrysochloris asiatica | reverse complement strand
AGTAACTCCTTGGAAACCATATACTGGGGTCATTATGACTCAACAGCACATAACAAGAGGCACTCAAACATCAACAGTAACAGGCATCCATTCTGGAAGAGGTGAGCATAAGAAAGCATGGTGGACCTCTGAGGACAGAAGAGTTTGGTAAAGAGAAGAAGGCAACCTCAGAACTTATTTAGTGGATTGGCCTCAAAAATGTCCAGTCTAAGTGTCTAGGCTCCAAGTGTCCAGTTTCTTTGGTCCTCTATTCCATTATTCTCACACAATGGAATACCAGAGGACCTAGAGAAACCTTGCAAACATCCGAGTGACATGAGTCACATCAGACACAAAAGTACAAATGTTATATGGCACCACATATGTGAAATCAAGACTAATACCAGAGTGGGCGGAGCTAGCAAGAGGCTGGGGTGCTGCTTAGAGTGATGAAGGCATAGCACAGTGAATAGAGTCAAGGCCACTGAATTCTACTCTCAAAGTCATGAAAACGGCAAATGTTTTTCTATATATATTTTACCAATTCCTTGATACTAATTTCTTGACACTAAGAAGACAAGAAAGAAGGAAAAGGTCAAAATGGATGTCAGAAGAGACTCTGAAACTTGCTCTCCAGCATAGAGATTCTAAAGCAAATGGAAGAAA
>NW_006410029.1:8630-11165 GCF_000296735.1 Chrysochloris asiatica | reverse complement strand
GGCAACAGTAGTGAGGTTGGCCCAGGATCGGACATTGTTTCATTTGCTTTGCATAAGGTCGCTATGAGTCGGTGCCAACTCAATGGCACCTAACAACAACAAATGTCTGAGAACCAAACAGACAAAAAGAATAAAGAAACTACCAGTAGTCTGTCAGTTTGTTATTCTGTGGTGGCTTGCATGTTGCTGTGATGCTGGAAGCTGTGCCGCCAGGATGTTAAATACTAGCAGGGCCACCCATGAATTTCCAGACACAGAAAGAAAAAACTAGGAAGAAGGAGAAGCATACTACCCCGTGAATACACAAATAGCCACTGAAAACAAGAATAGCAGTGAAACGTCGTCAAATAGCACCAGAATGTTGTCAGATATGATGCCAGAAAATGAGTCCCTTAGGTTAGAAGTCACTCAAAATACGACCATGGGAAGAGCTGCCTCCTCAAAGTAGAGTTGACCATGATGATATGAATGGAGTAAAGCTTTCTAGACCTTCATTTACTCATGGGACACAACCCCAAATGAGGAGAAACAGTTGTACCATTCACTAGTAATGTGAGCATGAAATATGCAAAGTACAAATCTAGGAAAATTGGAAGCTGTCAAAAATGAAATGGAACACATATCCTACACAATAGTAAGCTCAAATGGACTGGTATTGGCCATTTTGAATCTGACAATCATATGGTTTACAATGCCAGGAATGACAAAGAGAAATGGCATCACATTCATTATCAAAAAGAACATTTTAACATCTATCTTGAAGTATAATGATATCTATGATAGGATAGTATCTATATTCTTAAAAGGAAGACCAGTTAATACCAATATTATTCAAATTTATGCACCAACTATTAAAGCCAGTGATGATGAAATTGAAGAATTCTACCAACTTCTTTAGTCTGAGATTGATCAAAAGTGAAATGAAAATGTATTGATAATTACTGATGATTAGAATGAAAAGGTTGGAAACAAAGAGAAAGTATCATTAATTGGGAAATATGACCTTTGAATAGAAACGATGTTGGAGATCACATGAGAGAATTTTGCAAGGCCAATGACTTTTTCATTGCATATACCTTTTTTTAAAACACTTTAAAAAATGACTGTACATATGAACCTTACCTGATAAAATATACAAAAATAAAATTAACTACATCAGTGGAAAGAGATGGTGGAAAAACTCCATATCATAAACCAAAACCAGGCCCGGGGCAGAATGTGTAACTGTCCATCAATTACTAATGTGCAAGTTCAGAGTGAAGCTGAAGAAAATTAAAACAAGTCTATGAGAACCAAAGTTTGACATTGAACATATCCTCCCTGAATTTAGAGATCATTTCAAGAACATATTTTATACAATAGACACTAATGACCAAAGATCAGAAGAGTTATGGGATGGCATCAAGATCATCACACAGGAAAAAAGCGAAAGGTCATTAAGAAGAAAAGAAAGAAGGAAAAGACGAAAATGGATGTCAGAAGAGGCCCTGAAACTTGCTGTCCAGTGTAAAGATGCTAAAGCAAATTGAACCCTGTACGGGGTCGCTTTGTGTTGGAACTGACTCCATGGCACACCACCACCACCACCACCACCACCAGCAAAGCGAATGGAAGAAATGAAGAAGTAAAAGAACTGAACAGAAATTTTCTAAGGGCAGCTTGAGAAAACAAAGTCAAGTATTATAAATTAATGAGCAAAGACCTGGTGTTAAAAGATTAAAGGGGAAGAACTTACTTGGCATTTCTTAAGCTGAAAGAACTGAAGAAAAAAATTCAAGGATCTAATTGCAATTTTCAAGGATTCTATAGGAAATATATTGAATGATGCAGGAAACATCAAAGGAAGATGGAAAGAATACACAGAGTCACTGTACCAAAACAAAATGGTTGGTGTTCAACCATTCCAAGAGATAGCATATTATCAAAAGCCAATGAAGGAAGGAAATCCAAGGTGCATTGAAGGCATTGGCAAAGAACAAGGCCCTGGGAATAGATGGAATAGAAACTAAAATCTTTCAATGATTTCATTTTGATGCAGCACTGGAGGCACTCACTCATTTATGCTGAAACTTTGGAATGCAGCTACCTGACTAACTGATTGGAAGAAATCCATATTTGTGCCCATTCCAAAGAGAAGCGACCCAATGGAGTGTGGAAGTCATTGGACAGTATCATTAAAATAACATGCTAGTAAAATTTTGTTAAAGATAATTCAAAAATGGATGCAACATTAACAGGGAACTGCCAGAGGTTCTAGCTGGATTTAGATGAGGGTATGGAATGAGGGATATTGTTGCTGATGTCAGATAGATTTTGGCTGAAATCAGAGAATATAAGAAAGATGTTTATCTGGTTTTATTGACTATACAAAGGCTTTCAAATGTATGGATCATGACAAGTTATGGACAACACTGTGGAGAATGAGTATTCCAAAATAACTAATTGTACTCACAAGGAACCTGTACATAGACCAAGAGACAGTCATTCATACAGAACAAAGGGGTGCTGAATAGTTTCAAATCAGGAAAGGTGTGT
>NW_006410029.1:6832-7891 GCF_000296735.1 Chrysochloris asiatica | reverse complement strand
ATTCAATGTTTCATTCTGTTGTGCATAAGGTCACTATGAATCAGAACTGACTTTACCTAACAACAACAACATTTTACCATGATGACATTCAAAAGGTGAAATAATGCAGGGACACATCTGAGGCCCCAGAAGTTCTGTGGGTGACATAACAAAGGCACATCCTGGTGGGAGGAAGATGACCTCTGTGATTGAACTCCCCAAGACCAGAGCCCCACGGATGTCATGTGATGAGGTCAGGAAGTCTGCACATCTGTACTCCTGAAGTCTACGTCATTCTCTAAAGGTACCTAACAGTCCCTGCCCAATTCTTCTCCAGTCATCATCAAGAACATCTATTTGTGGAGGTGGGGCATGATGGCGGCTATGGTGGAGGTGCAGTGAACCATCAGCGATATGACAGAATATCAGGCAAAGCAGATCCAGGGCAGAGCTCCAAAACTTGGAACCACAGAGATAGGAATATTTTAAAAGTTTGAAGGCTTATAACTAGTGGAACTTGTAGCAAAAGTAAGAAATCACATACTTTTGAATCAGCCAGGCTCAGAGGCTGGAGCCAACAACTTGGGCAAAACCAAATGACAAGACCAAGCAGGAGAGGAGACACACCACAGAAAAATGCCATGGGAACCTCGGAGGAAAGGCGGTCATTACACTTTGTCAGTTTTGCTTTGTTCTCATTTTCTTCTTCTTCTTTTTTGGTATCTGTTCATTGGGCCCCCACTGTCTGTGCACCTCGATTCTGGTGATTAGAGGGGGTGCCTGAGTGAGTGGACACCTCCCACCCTCACCACTGGTGGGTTCTTCTGTCACGCATGTGCACAGACACTCTCAACCCAAGAGCTGGACCTGAACTTTTTTTTTTTTTTTTTTTTAAATACAGAAATGCCAGGACAGGGGTGTAGAGAGGGAAACAGAGTTTAAAAACAAAATGAACAGTGGCATCTTCAAATCTCTCAGGCAGCTTTGAAAGCAAGAAGCTGAAGAGAGGACATTAAAGTCATACTTATATTAGGCTACAGATTTTTACTTTTTCTTCTTAACTCCTCTCTCTTTTCTGCA
>NW_006410029.1:3643-4073 GCF_000296735.1 Chrysochloris asiatica | reverse complement strand
ATGTCACAATGGAACCAAAGGAAATCAAAAGGATAACAGAATACTATGAAGAGTTGTACTCCAACAAATTTGAAAACTTAGAAAAAATGGATACATTTTTAGATAAACACGACCTACCTAAACTTACACACAGTGAAGTAGAAAACCTAAACAGAGCCATAACAAAAGAAGATATTGACCATGTCATTCAAAGACTTCCAACCAAAAAAACTCCAGGCCCAGACGGCTTCACTGGTGAATTCTACCAAACATTCAGGGAAGAGCTGTCACCAATTCTATTCAAATTATTCTAGAAGATAGAGGAAGATGTAAAACTTCCTAATACAGTTTATGAAGTAAGCATAACCCTCATACCAAAACCAGGGATGGACACCACTAAGAAAGAAAATTATAGACCAATATCCCTCATGAACATAGATGCAAAAATTCT
>NW_006410029.1:0-767 GCF_000296735.1 Chrysochloris asiatica | reverse complement strand
GAAGGAGGTTTCCTGTGGAGCCTCTGCAATACATAAGACTATAGGTGGAATCCTGAACAGCAACCAGAATCTTCAGAGGTGGGAAATTTCCACTTGAAAGGACAAGCAGATCAGCCTGGAGCGGGTAGAAGAACAGAAGATACTTCTTGAAAGAAAGAGCAACAAGAAAAACACACAACAATTTAGGCAGCCCAACTGATTACTACAAACTAGTTGCTCGCCCAGGAGACATCAAGGCAAGTGGTCGGGTCCCCTCAGAGCAAACCCCCTTGCAAGACTAAGACTCAATTGGAATACACGCTCTGATTGGTGACCACCTTCGTCACTGATAAGGGAAAGTGAGGGAAAAACAGCAATGAAGTTGCAAACTAAGCTCTACAATGTTCAATAGACTCCTGTGAACTCGGGTGGAGACCTGGTTGGCCAGCAGTGTGGCAAGACCTGGGATCTCTTGGGCTCAGAATCAGTGACATATCCACAGAGGACTAGAGTGGAGAGTGAAGCATCCAGCTGATAGGAAGAGAGGGCATATACAGAAGAACATCCACACTTGCAGATAATACCCACTTGACCTGACTTCAATGACTGGATGATTAGAGATCAACTAGAAGAAGAAAGAAGAAGAAAAAAAGAGTTATCTGATACAATTTGATGAACTTGACCTACATCTATGGATGCAGTAGCTCAAAAGAGGGAACAAATCTTTACAGCAAGGATCATTCCCACCCACTCCATACACAGAATAGACAGGGATGGACAACTTGGAC
>NW_006410028.1:16888-18625 GCF_000296735.1 Chrysochloris asiatica | reverse complement strand
AATGACAACTTTCCTAATATACCCCATGTGATAGTTAAGGTTCTCTGTCAACTTGGCTGGGTCAGGATTTCCAGTGGATGTAGTAATCATCGCCATGATGAAATCTAATATACTACAATCAATTCCAGGAAATCATCTGATGTGATCAGCCCTGATTTGATATAATTATTCATTGTATTGAAAATCCTCCTTTTTATTATTTTAATGAGGTCAGATGCAATCTACATGATTAAGTTTTATCTACAGTCAATATTTCTGGAGATATAAAAGGTGAGTGAGGTGAGCAGACAAGGAGGGATCTATTAACACTTAGAAGAACTATGAGTAGAGTGCTTACTTTGGAACTGGGTCATGTGCCCTGAGACGCTTCTAGATATAGAAGAAGATTGATGATAAGACAAATAGAGTATCCCAAGGAATGTTGGACCTACAAATGCTGAAAGGAAACAAATATCTTTCTCCAGAGCCAATACTCTGAATTTGTCCTTTTAACCTCCTAAACTGTGTTATTTGTGTTACAGCATTACTCGATAACTAAGACATCTCATAACTGTAATATAATATCACAGTTCTTTATGGCCATTGCAATATATTATCACCCAATTGCATAGAGAGGGCTGGAGGAGGAATGCTTGGTGCCATTTTTTTGAAGTGTGTTTATTTTCCTCAGAATTGCGAGTATCACTCTACTGATACACAATATTATACTCAAGAATTTCTTAAAGGAACCAATGCAGATTTATGGCTGTTTATTTGTTAATAAATCCCTTATTTCAAGATTCTGTTCCATAATTCTTAAGTGCTCCAGTTCCTCCAAACTCTAATTATTAACTTTTTACCTCAGTAAGGACAATGTTCTCCTGTGTTTGTGTGCTTGTGTATGTGTGTTCATTTCCTCTCTATCCTGCCATCTGGAAATTATCCCCAGTATTATAGTCTAGAAAGTAATAGAGTTCATCTCTTTTCCTTTCTTTTCTCAGGGATCACAATAATGCTCTGTTTGTTGTCCAACATCTGAAAACAGTTGTTTTATTTATTTTGTTTGTTTCTTAGCAGTGAATGGTGGCTACCATTATTCCATAATGGCTGAATGTGCATATTCCCCTGCATATTTTTAAAAATTAAAATGCTACCACCACAGTATAGTCCTGGGAAGAAATCCAATTCCAGATAATCTTGCTACTTTGCATTCTCAGTTTTATAAAATTAGAAGAGAGATGATTATTAAGCAAATAAAAATATGCACAAGTTGCCATAATTGTGAAATTATTCATGGACAACATACCTCTACAGCAGATTTCAAAAGGAATAAAATATTTCTTGCCTGATAGGACAGAAATGAAGGGATGTTTTTGTTTTGTTTTGTTTAAGGTTTCTATACCAAATATCCTTGTACAAATAAGGAACAAAGATTTCTTGGCAGGAAAAGCTCTTGTCAACTATATAGACACAAAAGGTTATCTATAGTTTTAATAAATATAACTAAGACTGCATGTTAGGATTGTATCCTTTCACCATACTCAATCTATCTGTATACTTAACAAATAATCTAAGAAACTGGATTGTATAAAGAAGAACAGGGAATCAGGACTCAGGAAGACTCATTAACAAACTGCAATATGCATATGATAAAACCTTGTTAACTTAAATCAGAGAAAATTTGAAGTATTTATCGTTGAAGATTAAAGAATACAGTCATTATGGATTACATTCAGTTCAAAACTATGAGTCATTCCA
>NW_006410028.1:15230-15988 GCF_000296735.1 Chrysochloris asiatica | reverse complement strand
ACATTCTGTTCTGAGAAAATGCTTTGCAGTATTTTGATGTTTTTAAATTTGTTAAGACTTGCTTTGTGACCAAACACATGGTCTATTCTGGACACTGTTTCATGTACACTTGAAAAGAATATGTGTTGTATGGTTGTTGGATTGAATGCTCTGTACAAATCTATGAGATTAAGTTGATGTATTGTTTGGTTCTCTTTGTCTCTGTTTAATGGCTGGCTTATAAACTTTCAGGAGTATGCTTAGTTTCAGAATAAGGTGAGTAAAGTAGAATCCCCACTGAATAGTTTTCCTCTCATACAATCAGTTCTAGTGAAAGGGGATTAGGGCTTGGGGATAGCATTTTTTAATTTAATAGTGATTAACCAAGAAACAGATCTGTGTTGGAAGAATTGCAGCCAGAGTGCTCCTTGGAGGTAGGATGGGAGACTTCGACTCTCATACTTTGGACATATTGTCAGGAAGGACCAGTTGCTGGAGAAGGATGCTATGTTTGGTAAGGTGGAGGGTCAGAGAAAAAGAGGAAGACCCTCAGCGAGATGGATTGGCAAAGTGGCAATTTCAATGGGCTTAAGCGAGGCAACAATTGTGAGGCTGGCCCAGGACCGGGCAGTGTTTTGTTTTGTTGCACATAGGGTCGCTATGAGTTGGTCCTGACTCAATGGCAACTAAAAACAACAACAACAATGGTTATCAGAATCCTAGTGTGTTGCTGTGGTTTAATGCTCTGTACTGCAAAGTTGGTTTGAATTGCAAGGTTG
>NW_006410028.1:13076-13580 GCF_000296735.1 Chrysochloris asiatica | reverse complement strand
AATATATCAAGAAAAAGTGGGATTCATTCCAGGAATGCAAGGATGGTTCAATATTAGAAAAATAATTAACATAATACTGCATATACATTTTAAAAAGAAAAAGAAACACATACTTATACTGATTAATGCAGAAAGGATATCTGATAAAAAATCCAACATTATTTCTTGATAAAAACATACAACAAAGTTATAAAAAAATCATCAACATAAATAAGAGCATATATACAAATCCAATAGACAGAATTACTCTCAGTGAAGAGACATTGAAACATTCTCTTTTTGAACAGGAACTAGACAAAGATGCTCTTTAATAAGACAAAAGTGGAAATCCATTTGCAGAAGAATGATACAAAACTCATACCTCATATCATATACAAAAACAAACACAACATGGATTTAAGACTTAAATATAAAATCTACAATCATAAAAAATCATCAATGAAAAAATTAAAAAAACAGAAGTAGAGGTTCTAATACATGGCATACACATATTACCAAACATTA
>NW_006410028.1:10783-11784 GCF_000296735.1 Chrysochloris asiatica | reverse complement strand
TTGGGTGACTGGAAGGGCAATATACAAGAAGAGAAGGTAAATTTACAAGAAGATGGAAGGTGGCAGAAAAATAATGAAGATAAATGAAGACACAGGGAGGTATGCATGGCCAAAGGGGCTCAATGTAAATACTGATACATACACAATTTTGGAACAACAGAGTTCTTGCCATAGATACTTGAGTTGACACATAGGCTATATGAGTAAAGGAGAAGAGTGAGACATACATTCTTATATTCCACAAATATATAAGAATTTGAAGGATGAAAAAGAAACATTATTTTATGATTATCAGGGGTAGGAGGGAAGGGAGGGTAGTTCACTGGCTATAGGGTTGATTTTGTGAAGTGCCATCAAGTCAGTCCAACCCACAGTGACCTTGTATAGGGTTTCCAGGGAGCATCTGGTGAGCTTGAAACACTGACCTTGCAGTTCAAACAGCTTTGTAGTCTGGCATATTAACCCACAGCACCACACCAGGACTATAGGATGTTGTTGTTCATGTTAACTTCGGTAATGGGGAGGGCAATATACAAGGATGTAAAGTGCAATATACAAGAAGAAGGAGGTTGGCAGAAGTATAATGAAGACAGGTGAAGACACAAGAGTATATACAAGGGTTAAAGAACCAAAGGAGCATACAAGAGGTAAAAAGTAATATATATATATGACTTTTGGTTAGTTGGTTGGTTATGTACTGTGGAGTCAGTTCCTACTCATAGCAATCTTGTATAGGGTTTCTGAGGTTGTAAATCTTTACTGGAGCAGAAAGGCTCATCTTTCTCCCACTGAATAGCTGATAGTTTTGAACTGCTGACCTTGAGGTGAGCTGTCCAACTCATAACCACTACACTACCAGAGAGAATAACAATGCCAATAGATACATGGGCAAAGACACATGCAGCATGATTACAGAAAGAAGAGTAGAATGTGTGTATATGTGTATGTATGTTCATGTATTTGTATATGCATATATAGGTACATATATGTGATTATACACA
>NW_006410028.1:7654-10012 GCF_000296735.1 Chrysochloris asiatica | reverse complement strand
CTGTACTTTCTTCTAAGACAGATTTGTTTGCTTTTTTGGCAGTCTATGGTACTTTCAATATTCTTCAACACCAAAATTTAAGTGAATTGATACTTCTACAGGCTTTCTTGTTTATCGTCCCACTTTCACACATGTATATGAGGCTACTTAAAATACCATTTTTTGGGTCAGTCACAACTTAGTCCTCAAACTGACATCTTTGCTCTTGAACACTTTATAGAGGCCTTGAGCAATAGATTTCCCTACTGGAATGCATCATTTGATTTCTTTATTGCTGCCATGAGTGTTGCTTATTGATCCAAGCAAAATGAAGTATTTTATCACTTTAATTTTTAATCTGTTTAGCATGATGTTGTTTATTGGTCCAACTGTGAGGATTTTTTATTTCCTTTCATTGACATGAAATCTCAATGAGGATCATATACACTATATCCATGCAGTTTTTCATTTTTAGGACAATCAGTTTCACTCACTGAAATGCTTGTTGAATTCCTTCTTCATTAAATCAAGTAATTAAAGTGATCACTAGCCTAGTGATTATGAATTGGGCTGTGAACCACAAGATCGGCAGTTCGAAACTACCAACTGCTCCAGGGATAAAGACGAGGCATTCTGCTCCTGTAAAGATTTACAGCCTTGGAAACTCTGTACAGGGTCGCTATGAGTCGAAACCAACTCCACGACACACAGCCACCACACACCTATGAAAGTGTACGTATGTAGAATATGGATACTGGTTGACCTTACGTGAGTTGATTACAAACTAGGAAATAAAAATGGTATTTGAATCAGAAGTTAGTGTTTTGTGGTTTTTTTTGTAGACAAATAAAAATTTAGAAACAGAAACTGCATCAACTTGAAACTAGACATTTTATCTGTTGACAGTAGTCATCAACTATGCCATATCAACTTAGAAATAACAACAGATATGTAAATTTGATATAGATCAAAATTCAAATACTATTGTGTGTTCTTTATGTTATATATATATATTTATAAATATATGTTACATATATAACATATATATTAAACACATTGGGAAGACATCAAAGAAAAATAATTTACTCAAATATGAATCTCAGCAATGCTTTTTTTTTGATAATAAAAAGGACACTATTTAAAGAAAGTAGATAAAATTCTGTGATTCTTGTTGCTCCTCTTTTTGCTTCATCTTTCTGCAAAAGTTAATATCCTGCAACATGTTAATTATCCTTTGTATCCTTGTATAGCAACTAAATAAGAAATAAAATGATGTAACTCAAAAAGCAGGATTTAAGTAAGTTCAGAACCAAATATTTTCTAAATATTGCTAAAACTGAAAATCAAAACAAACCATAGGTGACTTGTAGCTATATGTATTCTCCAAACTGGGGTATTTTTGAGACAGCTAAGGCATTTTCCTCCCTATAGCAGGAAGTGGACTGAGAACCACAAGGTCCACAGTTAAGTCTACCCGTTGCTCCATGGGAGAAAGATGAGACTTTCTGCTCTCACAAAGATTTGAGGGTTCAAAAACCCTGTAACACCCAATGCAACTGCACTTAACAACAAGACATTTTTATAACAGCACAGGAACAACAAACCTAATTCAGGAAAGTGACATTTAAACCATTGTGCTTGATCATCTTAATTATGGCAGAATAATTTAACAGCATTTTAATACCTCTAAAATTACGGCAACTTTTTTTTTTTAGGGCAATATTTTATATGAAAAAAAAAGCTGAGAAAAATATATCTAATAATAGCATGGTATCTATGCTTCTACAAGTTTTGTTCTAGTTAACATGGAGTGGGAGATAAATGTTGCCATTTGTATATGACCTTTAATTCTGCTGTCTAAGGCAAGACTTGTTCTATATGTTTGTTAAAGAGAACAAGAAAAAAGAACAAACACAAAACAAATGGAATGGAAAGAAAAATGCAGAGTGCTTGTGGCCAGGAGACAGGCTTGCAGAATGTGCCCTTTGGTTGTTCAAATGATTATATATTCATGAGTGTCTTGACTACATCAAAAACCAAAACCAGAAGGAATAGAAGCAAATACTTTTGAAAGATGATGCATTGAGGAGATTGTAATCATTTCAATGAAGCGATGAGTATAAAACCGATGTTCTCCCATGTAAACTATCACTCAATTCACAATAAAAACTTAAAAAAAAAAGGCAACTGGTTAGGAAAAAAAAACAACCCTTGGCTTTGGGAAGCAAAAAGATGATAGCTGAAATCCTGGCTCTACCACTTCATGGTTTGGCAACCCTGGGAAAGCAAAGAAACTGTTTGACTTAGGTATTGCTGATCTTAAGTGCCATTGAGTATGTTCCAACTCCTAGTGACCCAGAATAGAGTTTCTGAGGAGGA
>NW_006410028.1:4743-6234 GCF_000296735.1 Chrysochloris asiatica | reverse complement strand
CAGGAGCAATTTAGTCCTCAACTGATCTCTTTACTGAATGATGGAATACATGTTTTGTTTTGTTTTTTCTTACAATGAAAGGATTATATTTTAATATATGAATTATTGAAGTATCATAAAAGGGATTTTTGACATTTATGGATTGCTTGAATAAAAAAAAAATCTATGTATGAATACAATGTGATTCAGAGTCTCATTGCTGGATGCTTAATGGAGAAAGCTTCATTTAAATATAGTAGTGATAAAAGGATTACAAAGTATTATTTCAATAGTTAAAGTTTTATGATACTGGGATATTTTGTATAAATATTCAAAATAATGTAATTTTTAATCTTGTTCATATGCAAATTAAAATATTTTTTTCACTAAATCTAAATGCACTCAGAATGAAAAAATCTTGTTTTATTTCAAAGATGTTTTCAAATGGTTTTAAACTTGCCAAACATACTTGTAAAAATTAGTGCCCAGAGTCTCTTATTACTTTTGCCCACTAGTTTATAATGTTTAATACAATTTCCCAAACCAAGAAAGTAACCATAATACAATTCTGTGAGCAAATTAACATGATGAATTTGAATTTTGCCATATTAGGAGGCTCAACTCACCTTTCCTGTCACCTATGTGAATCTGCCTTCCTAGGTGAACTTCTGTTTCCAAAGCCGCTCACAGACACTGGAAGGGGATAGAAAGGAATAGCCAGAAATATCACCATAGAAACCTTGTAAGTACATCATCTGCCTATAACTGATTGGAATACCTAAAATGGGACTACAATGTGCCCAGTGAAGGAGGTTTCCTGAGGAGCCTCTGCATTACATACAGCTATAGGTGGAAGCCTGAACCACATCCAGACCTTCAGAGACCGGAAACTTTCCTCTTGAAATTACAAGCAGACCAGCCTGGAGCAGCTAGAAAACCAGAAGACACTTCTTGAAAGAAAGACCTACAGGAAAAATATAAAACAATAAGGGCAGTCTGACTATTACCACAAGAACAAGCAAGTTGCTTGCCCAGGAGATATTAAGGCAAGTGGTTGGGTCCTCTCAGTGCAAATCCTCTTCCAAGACTAAGATGCAATGGAAATACATGCTCTGATTGGCAACCACGCACGTGCCCATAAGGAGAAGTTACCAAAAAACATCAATGAAGCGTTGAGCTAAGCCCTGCATCGTTCAGCAGACTACTGTGAACCCGGGTGGAGACCTGATTGGTCAGCAGTGAGGCAAAACCTGGGGACTCATGGACTCAGAGTCAGTGACACAGCCACAGAGGACTTGAGTGGAGAGCGAAGCAACCAGCTGATAAGAAGAGGGCAGACAGATGCAAGAGCACTCACACTTGCAGATGATACCCACTTGACCTGGCTTCAATGACTGGATAAACAAAGTTCAACCCAAAGAAGAAAGAAGAGGAAAAAAGTGTCATCTGATACAATTTGATAAACTTGACCTACACCTATAAATGCAGTAGCTCAAAAGAGGAAACAAATCC
>NW_006410028.1:0-1628 GCF_000296735.1 Chrysochloris asiatica | reverse complement strand
GAGTAGATAACACTTTTTTTTAACAAAGCCACAAGAAAACCATTTAGGGAGTCCTGTATAAAGACTTCTGATTGACCTCCCAGCAATTGAGATTTTTTTACAAAAATAGGAACATCTGTTGAATCCCATTCCGGATACCTGACAAGCAAAAATTGCAAGCATAGCAACAAAGAGAGTTTCTGGAGTTGTCTCAGCTCCCTGAGAGTTAACAATTCTTACAGCGCACTCATTAAGCACTTCAATTGCCTCCAGGTGGGAGGTGGTCTTTGTCTGGTTGAAGCAGCCTGCTCAATCATGATCTTGCAGAAACAGACGTTGGAGGGGAGAAATCAAAAGTCCAACATTGCTGGAGCCTGTGGTAGAGGAAGTGTCAGTGAAAATGCAGATGGAGTCATGCCTTCAGATGGCTCCTCAGTGAATGTTTCCATGCTCCGGGGAGGGAGAAGTGGCTGTTTTCCTGACATAGGGTCATATTAGTCGGTCTGGAATCAAGATGGGGGAGAGGTCAGCGTCCTGTGGAAAGATTAAAGCATATCTTTGCCCCTTGGTTAGTAATACATCTGAGCTATGAGAATTAGAAAACATATTAGAGAGGGTTTGTTGCAGGTGATTAAAAGCGAAGATAACAGCAATTAACTCTGTGCTCTGTGCTGAAGTTTCTGTGGTCAGTGAAACTGTCAGCAAAAAACTGTCAGCAGCAGGTTCAGGGAGAGGTTCATTGAAAAAATGCAAAGAGAAGCTACAGAAAGATTATTAATAAGCTGAGACAGGGGATTACTGGAAAGGTAGCATAGAGTTTGTCCCGAAAAGTTTTCCAAGGCAATTTACCAATCTGCATTGTTCTGCAAAAGAGTGGTTATTTAGTTTGAAGTGTAAGTACTGATGATTTTAGAGAAATCTTTTCCAAATAACTCTCGACTTTTTCTCCTACCTTTCATTATTAAAGTTGCAAACACTGCTGGGTAGGAGGTCACCACTTTTCGTGGAGTTATGGGGAAGTGCACACATTCACGGGGGTCTTTCGTGAAAGAGAAAGTCCCAATAACTCCGGTGGAATATGACAGCTTACTTTTTTAACTCAGCCTGATCCTCAGGGCTTAAGAGATTAGGAGTGCTTTCATTTGCAAAATCATCACTATTATTTTGTTTATTAGCATAAAAAATGCTCAATTTAAATGTTAACAGAGATGTTTTTTCTGTAGGGGGTGCAGATGGACATTCAGTATCTGATTTAGTATCTAATGTCTGCCTAAGAATATTCCATAGTGAGATTGCTGTAACCAGAATACCTGCAGCCCAAATGTTAGCATATCAAGAGCTCATTTCCTTTCTGACAGCGTCCCATGTCTCTAAATCCAGAGTTCCTTTCTCAGGGAACCAAGGAGTAGCTTTCTTTATAAATTCAAGAAAAACAAATATCTGTGATGTGCTAACTTTAATTCTCTTCATCTGCAACAAATGTTTAATAATATCTGCATACAGCTTTCGATCTTTAGACTCATTTTGATGCATGGCTTAAAGCGTAACTTCAATAATTAATCTTTTTATAGACTAATTATGGCACATAACATCTCAAAAGTTCTGTAAACTACTCATCCATCACTTACTTGACACTCTCTTGTCAAGGG
>NW_006410027.1:0-18210 GCF_000296735.1 Chrysochloris asiatica | reverse complement strand
CCACAATGCCTCAGATGAAGCAGGTGATTGATCCCATATTTCTCCATCTAGGAAGATCCTTTTCAACCCTTGAGACTCCTGGATCTACTGAAACCCAGCAACTCCGCCCTAAGGTATTTCACTCTCAACAATGCATCCACATGCTGACCAAACAACTGTGAGCAGCACTCTTTACAATATCCTCAAACTAGAAACACCCAATGCCCATTAAAAACAGAATGAATAAACTGTGTTAGATTTACCGGGAGAGAATCATCCGGCCCTTCATTTGTCTACTCACTCAATCATCTGTGAGAATGGGGACCACAACCACGTACAACAAAATGGATGAACCTTACAAACATGATGAGGAAAATAATCCAGACACCCGATGGTACTACATTTATATAAAGCTCAAACACCAGGCAAAGTCTGTCTGTGAGATGTCAGGATAGTGCCATGGGAGAGAGTAGTTAGTGACCAGAAGAGGGTGTAATGGTGGCTATGTTGTAGGGGGGTGGAGGAGTGAAACATTTGGAATGCTGGTGATGTCTTAGCTCTTCATCTAGGTGCTGATTACATACATGTATTCAGTTTGTGAAAAATGTATCAAACATTAGTTACTTTTTTTCTGTGAGTATATTATGAATAACCAGTATCTGGAAATAAATAGCAAGACTCATCCTGAAAATCTTCCCCGAACCACACACTGGCCAAGGTTCCCATCTGGATTCTCATGGCTTCACGTGAATACATGTTAGCCTTTACTTTGCTGTTAGGTGCTGTTGAGTTGGTTCTGACTCACAGTGACCCTGTATTGGTTTTCCGAGGAGTGGCTGGTGGGTTTGAACCACTGACCTTGTGGCTACACTATCCTACAGTGCTACACTAGAACTCCTATCCTAGCCTTTACTTTTGTGAACTGAAATTGGATGTGTATCTTTTTCGCCTTATTCATCTGTGTATCCCCAGTTGCACAAGTTCTGGCCCTTACATGGTAAATAAACAAGCAAAACAAAACAAAAAACCACTCCCACGGCCATTGAGTCAATTCCAACTCATAGTGATCCTCTAGGACATAGTAGAACTGCTACTTAGAGTTTCCAAGGCTATCAATCTTTATGGAAGCATGTAGCCTTATCTTTTTCCCTCAGAGCAGTTGGTGGGCTTGAACCACCAACCTTTTGGTTAGCAGCCCTATGCTTAACCCATTGCACCACTGTGCTTAATAAACATGTTCTAAGTTTTGCTGGCCTGGCCAAGGGTTGAGGTGTTGCCAGACTTCTCTCCAAATGATCCCTGGCCGTTATTTCTAGCTCCCGAGCTTTTCACAGGATTCAGCCTGGAGACACATGCCTCCTAACTTCTCCACGCCCTTCTCACCTCTATCCCTAGAGCCTCTGTAGGAAGTGGCCCTGCCAAAACCTTGGTTCCAGCCTATGCATATCTCCATCCTGGAGCTTAATGAACTGGATGGTAACTTTCTGACCCAACAGCCAGTGATCTCTCTTATACAGGATTCAGGTCTTGACAGTCATCTTGGATCTTCAGAGCCTAGGTTAGTGTCAAGTATACAGTGGAAATATAAGAACCAACAGCCGCTAGTCATAAGAGCCCTCTCTCCATCCAAGCCTGGGGGTAGGTACATACCTTTGTACGTCTTAGCTTGTTTGAAACTGGATGGAAATTTTCAAAAGAAGTTTGCTTTTAAAAAATAACAATAATAAGAGAATGAACAGGAAAGGCAAAAGCTTGTAAGTGGAAGGGTTTATAGAACAGATGTCTCACTCTAATGAAACCCAAGCCTGGCCACAAGCTGACTGACTGGCAGCTTAAGTGGCTCCCCAGCACGGCTCCGTCCTCACCGCAGCCGTCTGGGTTGGATGCCACACTTCGGGTTCCTGCCTGCAGTGGGGCCAGGTTAGTGCCACACTACCAAGTCTGGAGAGAGCTGCACTCTTTCCCCGCTCCTTTTGTTCCATCCTGGCCTCTGGCCATTCATTCACTCACTCATTCATTTCTTCACTCGTTCTACCTTTGGAGCACCCATATTCAAGGTGCTTATACTGACACTGAAGATACCTGGGGAGGACTTGACCCGGAGCCCTGCTTTCCTGGGCTCACATCCTGGTTTGGGAAATAGACAGGGAAACAGTAGATGAACCATGGGGCAGGGTGGGCACATAAAGGGAGCCCTCCCCCAGAGTTGAGAGGTTAGGAAAGGTTTCCCTGAGGAAGGAATATCTCAGTCAGCCCCTTACATCCTAAATAATACGTCCTTGACTTCCCCTAAAGACTCAATCCTCCCCAGAGCTGCAGCCTCCTTACCTAACTCATTACTTAACCACCTCCTTAAGTAAAACAGCAGTCATATCATTAGTTAGGGTTCTTTCTTTTCACCTTTGATAGAAACCAATCGTGTATTATCGCCTAAAGAAAAGCAATTCAATAAGGGATGAAACGGGAGTCCAGAGACTCCGCTGATGGTCTGACGTAGTCCAAGGAAATGTTTTAGAGCCAAGCTTGGAAAACATCAAAATACAGATTCTGACTCAGGTCTAGGGTGGGGCGGGCCTGAGATTCTACAGTTCTAACATGTTCCCCAGAAGCTGTTGATGCTGTTGGACTGTCAACCATATATTTAAGCAATAAGACTTTAGGATAAGGAACTAGATGGAATGAATCTCCTACTACCACTTGTCTGTCAGTTTGTCATACTGTGGTGGTGTGTGTGTTGCTGTGATGCTGGAAGCTATTTCAAATACCAACAGGGTCACTCATCATAGACAGATTTCAGCAGAGCTTCCAGACTAGGACATGCTAGAAATAAAGTCCTATTGATCTGTTTCCAAAAACCTGATGATCACAACAGAACACTGTCCAACTCACTTGCTTTGGAGGATCAGTCACTAAAGGAGTGCCAGGAACCTGCCTCGACATAGGTGTTTGGTTCACGAGTTGGGGATATCTGGCGGCGATAAAGATATAGAAAGACACACAAGGACACAAAGAGAGAGACAAAGAGACACCCCGAAACCAGAGTGGATGCAGGACTGGTATCAGGCAGATCCTGCATTGCAAACATCTCAGCCAAGAAGGCCGTAATATCCTGCATAGTAAACATCTTGGCTAAACAGGCAATATGGTTGCAATGCCGGACTGAGCCCCCTTGCATGCTGTAACGCACGCCTTGCCAGTCGTAATGCCCCTGGATTCGTTCTGCACCTCCGTTTTATTTAGAGGAGGACCGATACACAAAGCTGGGCAGGACTAAGACAAGGTACAGCTAACATACGTAACTTTCCAGACATTCAGGCAGCTTTACGTCATACTTCGCAGGTTTGAATCTCACAACGGCAACTTGGTTTCTCAAGCTTAATTAACATACCTTTTAGCACCTAGCCTCAAATGGGGGAAGGAAAAAGAGGATTGGGAGGATTCCCATTGTGTCTGCTGCCCAGCCCAGGTTCTTCAGGTAAAGAGATGCCTGGGTGAATAGGGCTGCACCTGAAAGCACTTTAGGGAGGGCAGTCCTATTGTCCTTAGAACAAAGACTCGGGAAGCCACCCAATTTACTTTGACTGAATTCTTTGAGGGAAGAACTTTGCCTTTTTGGAATTTTACAGTCTCGGCTTTTAGGAAAATATTACATTTATCTGTGGATATCAGGGCTTCATGTATGCAATTAATAACAAACCTAACTGAACAATAAGATGAAAGACAGTTTGCTATGTCTGCTAGGTGGCTAGAGTCTGTTCCTCAGAGCCTGTGGCCTGTACGGTCTGCAACACTTCGGCCCACAGGGCCTCGAACTCCTGACCGGGTCTGGCCGGTCTGCAACAAAGAAGGACATCGTGTTTGATGAAGTAGAGGGTCAGTGAGGGCGAGAAAGACCCTCAGTAAGATGGGTTGGCACAGTAACCTAAAAGATGGGCTCAAACATGCAACAATTATGAGGTTGATGCAGGACAGACCTGGCAACCTTTTGTTCTGCTATATATAAGGTCAACCACAAGTCAAAATCAACTTGAGGGCACCTATTAAATATGTATGTATGTATGTATGTATGTATGTATGTATGTATGTATGTATGTATGCATTCATGCAGCTATCTATCTGTCTATCCATCCATCTACTTATCCATCTAAGCAACGCCCTACAATTATTTTTTTCAATCACTTTTATGCTAATTATTAACCAGGCTGACTTAGAGCTGAACAGGTTGTGAGCTATACCCTGGTAACTGGCCAAGGGGGTCCCTGTTTCACCCACCAACTCTGCCCCCTCTCCCTGTGGCAGGGCCATTCTCAGAAGAGGTGCCTTTTCCTAATTCTTACAAAGGTGTGACTGACTAGCTGTAGCCCAGGGCGCTGAGAGGCAGGGAGTCCTCAGGGACACTCAGCCCTCCCCACATAAGAAAGGCCTCCAAGACCATCTCCCACCTCAAAGGTTCCCTTCATAGGCCAAGTGGTAGGAAACTCAGACCACCTCTCCTATTCCTCCAGAGCTAACAAAGAAGTGTTAGCTGCTGGCTCTCTCCCCTCTCTCCAAAACAGGAGGGAAATTTAGTAACATTCCAATAGGATAGAGGAAGAACTTCCCAATGACCATATTTCTGAAGGGCAAATACTTATAAAGGAAAAGATGGGCTCTTGAATAATTTGGTCGGCACATCTGGAAATTCCAGGCCAGGTTAGGGACAGGGGACTGAAGCAGGACTTCAGGGGGATCCTCTAGGCCAAGCTTCCTTCCTTCCTACACTTTCGACCTCCTATAAGCTCCAGGGTGCTGGTCCCAGGACTTAGTCCAGGTATTTCCTGACCAAGTCTCACCCTAGCAGGTCCCCCAGCGTGGTGCTTTTGTACCCCCGCCTCAATGTGGTCACTGAGACTAATACTTTCTGCAGGTGGAAGTAGAAGGGCACAGGGGGCGGCAGCACCCTAGGCTTCTGCATTCAGAGCAGGAGAACGGACAAGAAGGAAAAAGGCTGTTGCGGCATCGGCTGGAGGGGGTGGGGGGTGGGGTGGGCATTCTTCTTTCCGTTGACTGCACATAGTTAATGGGGGGCCTTGTTCTGGCTGGGCACACAGCCCTCTGAGGTGCTGGTGGTGGCCTTGCCCAGTCCCAGCCCTGAGATCTCAAGTCTCACAGAGTGAACACTGCAAATATTGGGCGCCTGTCACCCCCTTCATACTTGTCTCCTCACCTCTCTGTTCACTCCTGCTCCTTCTGTACCCTGGGCATCTTTACCTATACAGGACCCTTTGTCGGTAATAAGGCAGGCTCTGCCCACAGGAAATAAGCCCACAGGGGTCCAAATGCAAATTGGGTGAATGGATTTATTGAAAGCTCCTCATCCCTATTCTTCCAGAGGCCTCTTGTGATAACTTCCTGAATGCTACAGGAAAAACTGCAATGGATGGTAGGAGAGTTGAGAGAAGAGCTGAGCCAGACAGGCTCTGTAGATGGGTGGTAGGATTTCCTGAGCCTAGGGGCTCACCCAGGGGGCCACTAAATATTGATAATGATTGTTATGTGACAGTTGGTAATACCAGTGCCTGGGCAAGTGGGTGGTGCAAGTGGTCAGAAGGCTGAACATTTGAGTCAACCCAGATATGCCTTGGAAAAAAGACATGGTGGGCTACTTCTGAAAAATCACACACCTGAGGTCACCATTAGTCAGAATCTGCTTACGTTCAACTGATTATTGCTTGTTGCAGCACACTTGTGCCTGATACTAAGTACCTCTGCTGCTATACTAACAGCCACTGCAGTTGAGTTGATTCTGACTCACAGCGATCCTAAAGGACAAAGTAGAACTGCACCAGAGAATTTCCACAGCTGGTGTGGCACTGGGGGATAAAGCACTGGACCGCAAAGTTGATTTGAACCATAAGGTCAGTGGTTCAAACTCACCAGCTGCTTCTTGGAAATCCAATACAGGGTCGCTATGAGTCAGAACTGACTCAACAGCATCTATCAACAACAACAATCATATTGTAGAGTAAGCAGAAGACTGCTAATCACAAGATCGGTAGTTCAAACCCACCTGTCACTCCTTGGAAACCCTATACAGGTCGCTGAGTCGGAAAAGACTCAACAGTGCTTAACAACAACAAAAATCATGCTGTGGGTTAGGCATTGGACTGTTAGCCATAAGGTAGGCAGTTCAAACCCACCAGCCACTCTGCAAAGAAAAATGAATGTGCCTACTCCCAGAAAGATTTACTCTCAGAAACCCTATATAGGGTCACTATGAGTCATTAAGAGCCCTGTTATCATAGTGGATTATGAGCTAAGTTGCTAACCACAAGGTCAGCAGTTCAAATCTACCAGCTGCTCTGTAGGAGAAAGATGGGGCTTTCTGCTTCCATAAAGATTTACAGCTGCAGAAACCCTGTACAGGGTCGCTATAGGTCGGAACCGACTCCACAGCACACAACCACCAACACCATGAGTCATTATCGACTCAATGGCACTGAGATTGGGTTTGGTTTAGGGGTCTTTATGGGAGCAGACTGCCACATCTTTCTCCTGAGGAGTAGCTGGTGGTTTAGTTACTAAATGCTTTAACCATGATGCTACCAGGGATCCTACTAAGTAGATACCCAAAAACATGCTTGTGAATTGAATAAATGAATACTAGTTAACACTCATTGAGTGGTTACTATGTAGCTGACATTGTTCTACACACTTTCCATATATTAACTCATTTAACCTTCAAAACAACCCTAACAAGTGAGTATCATTCTAACCCCCATTTTACAGGTAAGGAAACTAAGGCACAAAGAGTATATCCTTTCCTAAGAACCCAGAACTGGTTAAAAAAAAAAAAAACTTGATTTGAACTCCAAGGTAGCTCTGGAGTTTGTACATTTAACCAACTCTGCTACACCATAAAAAACAAGGAAGGAGTTGAACCCACACAGGATGCTGACTTGTCTCCTCCCCTTTCATTCAAACATAGGTCCTGCCCACCAGAGCTTGACAATAATTCAGAGGTACCAAGAATCAGATATGCCCTCTTGCCTACCCTCAGCACAGTGTACCTCATAGTCCTTTCCCCCCTGCAGATGTCACACTTACTCCAAGCAGCCCACTGACACCCATCCTCCCTTCTGGCCCCAAGGCTACTTCATCCACATCTGGACTAATGGCTACCTCTCTTTTCCTACCCTGCACCGTCCCTCATCCCATCCCTTCCTGTTCCCACCCCCAAGTCCATCAGACCAAAGAAGCCACCAAAGACAGAACTGTGTCTGGCATGTAATGAATCACAGAACACTTATTTGAATGACCACTTGGGATAGAAGAAGGTCAGAGGATATAATCTCCATTCTCAAACTAGAAATGTGAGGCTTGGAAAGGCTCAGGCATACTCATTTGTTGGTCCTACTGCAAAATGAAAATGTAGGAACCCTTGTTCAAACATTATTTAGAATTCTAAGAAGATGACAATAGATCTTTAACCCAAGCCTGGGGTCCTTCTAAACATGAGTTCCATGTGACTGCACAGGTATAGTCACCTGAGCCACTCAGCTCTCAAATGCTGGACCAGGCAACTGTGTACATGAAGCTGAGAGGTGGTCTGAGAGCTGAGTGGGTTCCTGGCTCAGACTCCGCTGGGTCTTCAGCGCCTGTCTGCCTCAGGTAAATGAGGATGGGAGCCCAGGTCTTGTCCCAATTCTTGTTTTCTCTTGCTTTTGTCCCAGACAATAGTCCCCTTCCTTTCTTTTCTCCTCCCAGTCTCCTAATCTGCTCTGTCCACCACAAAGGCAGGGGATTAGTTTACAGCCCCTTCCTGCCTCAACTCTCACAATCCCTGGACACTTGATCCAGCTCCCCATCCTCATCCTCAAACACCCCCACCTCTAGGCTGTCCCAGATCTGGAGCTGAGAAGGAGGGAGAAAATAGAATGCATAGAACTGTACTGTTTATGGTCTGTTCAGAGTGCCCCCTGCAGGTAGAGACCTGTACTAGGGATGTTATGTGTGCATGTGTATGGAAGTGGGCATATATGTGCACATGTGTGTGTAGTGAAGTGATCTTGAGAAGCTCTGCCTTTAGGAAGTTCCCAGACTGAAGGGGAGGCATGACCCTTGCCCTAAGACAGCTCTCGTTCTACAGATACAGATACCTGGATCCTGCCAGAGAAGAGTCTCAAATCTAATGAGGCAGACAACCCCTGTTAGGTACATGTACACTCACATACTCTACACAGTCATAAGGCATGCATTAAACACATTGCCTGCAAGTTGATTCTGACTCATAGCAACCCTACAAAACAGAGTAGAAATACTCCACACTGCTTCCAAGGCTGCAAATCTTTAAAGTAGCAGACTGCCTCATCTTTCTTCTGCAAAGTAGATGATGGGTTCCAACTGCTGAACTTTTGGTTATTGCCGTTGAGTGCCGTCAAGCCAGTTTTAAACCATAGCAACCCTGCCTAGGGTTTCCAAGTAGCAGCTGGTGAGCTTGAACCACCAACCTTGCAGTTCAAACTGACTTTGTAGTCCAACGCATTAACCCACAGTGCCACACCAGGACTCTGACCTTTTGGTTAGCAGCTGATTGTTTTAATATTGTGCCACCAGGGCACCATAGGCATACACTTGTTGTTGTTGGTGGTATTAAGTGCCGTCAAGTCAGTTCCAACCCATAGTGACCCTGTATAGGGCTTCTGAGGAGCAGCTGGTGAGCTTAAACCGCTGACTTTGCAGTTCAAACGGCTTTGCAGTCTGGCTCATTAACCCACAGCACCACACCAGGACTCCTAGGTATGCACTACTACCTGATATTTTCACATACAGGGAAACAGCATGCCTTGTGTGCCAAACCCTCTCCCAAGCAGGATCTTGCTTAACACAACCCCTTCATCAGAGAGGGATGATGATTCCCGCCCTACACACGAGTGTCAGCTCCGAGTCCTGTGGTTTTCCTCTACACCACACTGTCTCTCCAGGGGCTCCTAGCCTGTTGGAAACTCCAGGGGCTCCTAGCCTGTTGGAACAGTTCCGCAAGAACTCTCCCTCCTCTGCACCCCTACCCTTCTGCCCACTATCTGGACCTGCCTCGTGGTACTTCTCACTTCTCTTAATATGTCACAGTTATTTGTGTACTTGTCTTATCTTCCCCTCTGAGCCCCCAGGGCAAAAGAAAGAGTGTGGGCTTTGGAGCCTCCCAAGCCTGCTGCTGTATGCAGGGGATGATATTGCCTGTCTCCTGTCTCGAAAGGGTTTTGTGGGGGACTCAGGAGAAAGCACAGTGCCTTGAATACAGTAGATCCTCAATGCATTATTGTCAAATGAAAGAATGTATGTTTGTACCTCACAGCAGTACTGTGTGTTCAAGTGGAATTATCACTGTGTAGGGTAAGCACAATTTAGGGTAAGAGAGATTGCCTACATTCACAGTTTGCTGATGGCAACTGGGGCTTAAACACACCCTAAAAACAAACAAGCAAACAAACAACCAGTTGCTATCAAGTTGGTTTTGACTCATGGCGACCCCTTGTGTGTCAATGTAGAACTGCTCCATAGGTTTTCAATGGCTTAGAAACCAGATCTTAGATCTTACAAGCAGATCTCCAGGTCTTCTTCCAAGGTAACTGAAACCACTAACCTTTCCATTTGTAACTGAGCGCTTCACAAGGGATTCCTAAGCCTCGTTGTGCATCCAGGAATATATATCCCACACAGGACGACACTGTCTTTCTGTTCACAGTGTCAACTGGGAGATGCCAGAGACATGGAGAAAAGTCTCCTCAGACCAGGTCAACCTGGGGAGGCTTCCTTCCTCTGGGAGGTGTTAAAAGCCTCTCAGTGTCTGCTGCCTTTGGCTTGTTTCCCAGCAGCCAGTGATAACTCAGGTAGGGGACAGTTCAAACTTACAAATCACCCAGCCAGTTGGAAAAAACTCAAGCTATTTGGTCTCCATTTTCCTGTATTGTCCATAAGGAAACACTCTTCCCTATCCTGCAGTGACCCCAGATATATATTGATCTGGGGCACTAGATGGCACACCCCCTCCTCCACATCTGCCTTCCATGAGTCCATCTGCCTTGGCTTTGGGCCTGAGAACCACATCCAAATCCCTGATACTGGTGCACAGTAAAGCACTCACCACCTCCACCCCCACCCCGCCTCAGTCTGGACACTCTCAGGGACACCCACACCTCCTCTAGCACCTCAGAGGGCAAAGGGCAGGGAGGGAGAGAGGGAGGGAGAAGAGAGCTGTGATCTAGAACTCAGGGACTTGCTCCCAGCAAAGCTCTAGGTTGGCAGACTTGAGTAGGTGACATGCAGTACCTGCCTCAGTTTCTCCTCCAAGTGCCTCTCCTACAGAGAATTTGAATGGGTATGTACAATAATAGTTCTCATTTACTGAGCATCTGTTATGTGCCAATTACAATTGCAGTTTTCCAGTTTTCTGGGACTTGGTATAATTATGTCCATTTCAAAGCTAAGGAAACATAGGCTAAGAAACCCTTAGGGTCATCCCACTAGTTAATGCTGGAGCCAACTGAACATGAGCTCTTTCCTCAATAGTAAAGCTTCCAGGTGTGCAAGATAGTGGTCTCCTCAGCCTCCAGTGGCTGGATGTTGCCTGGGATTGGGCTGACGCCTTTGGCCTAGAGCTGCCACATTGCATTGGATCATTTTGTTGTTGTTGTTGTTGTTTTTTTGTGTGTGTGTGTGTGTTTTTGTTGTTGTTTTTTTAATGTGTGCCCTGGGGATAAAAAGGCAGAAAAGTCCCGATCTAGAACATTCTGCCTCAGGCAATGGGACAGAAAAGTCTTTTGAAACAAAAGCAAAGTAAGCCCCCATGTTATTCCTCACTCACAGCTTTCCCTTCTCCTAAAGACCTCTGTCCCCACCTGACTCCCTGGTCTGAATCCACCTCACCCCTACTGTGGACATCCCAGTCCTCTGAGCACCTACTGTCCTTTCTGCAGGTCATCCATGGATGTTTCCCCATGACTACTTAATACTGAGTTAATTTTCATGGCTGTCTGATCTGTCCCTTCTTGTCATACTAACTAACCCACTGCCACTGAGTCGATTCTAACTCATAGTGACCTGTATAGGTCACTGTATAGGGTTTCTCAGATTGTGAACCTATTTTTTTCAGCTTTTATTGTGAATTGAGTGATAGTTTACATGGGAGAGCATCAATTTTGCACTTCAACCTTTTGTATTTTGTTTCATTGCAATGAGTACAATCCCCTCCAAGTATCATCAGTTAACAGTATTTGCTTCTATTCCCTCTGTTTTTTGTTTTTTTCCCCCTGGTGTACGTAAAAATACGCAGGAATATCTAATTGTTTAAACAAACAGGGCACATTCTGCAAGCTAGCCTCCTGGCCGCCAGGACACAGCCTTTCTCTTTCCATGAGTCTAGAGTCCTCAGTTGCTCTATCTCTCCATGTCATCATCTATGCCTCCATCTCTGATGTTGCTGCTTCTCTGGTTAGGGTCCCACATTCCTTTCATGCTTATCTCTCTTGAAGGTTCTAGGGTCCTCTGTTACTGGAAAGACAGATTAACTACTACCCTCTTTACGTTACACAACTTCTACCTTTACAGTTGTAATAATCGCAATTAGTCACGATAACAACTACTCATTATTGAGTCCAAAGAATCCTATACCCATCTCCTTTCAGCAGACCCATCTAGACAAAAGGAAAACTATTCCATGGGGATTCTACCTCCCCCCTCTCCCCCATCGCACACTCTGAAACTAAACTCCCTCTTGAAAACTTGTACGCCAGCCACTTCGTGCCTTTATAGCCCCCTTCCCTGCCCCGCCCCCATTTTAAGTAACCAATGTCTAAGTTGCCCATTCCTATCAACCTTGTTGGTAGGCTTGATCCCTGATGTGAAGACTCCTTCCCTCTCAGTTGGTATTTTGAGCAACTACATCCATAAGAATAGGTCAAGTTCATCAAATTGTAGTAATTTACACTTGCTTCCTTTATCAAATTTCTTTTATCTTCCTCTAGTTGGTTCTGATCTTTAAGCCATCAAAGCTAGGTCAAATGAGTACTATCTGCAAGTTTGGGTGTTATTGTGCATCTCCCCCGACTTCATATCTCAGCTCAATGGATACTTCACTCTCAGCTCTAGCCTTCCATGAGTCCACGGACTCAGGAGTTCCCAAGTCTCCCCAAACTTCGGACCAACCAGCCCTTCCTCTTCTCTTTCTCATCTCAACAGGAGTTGACAGGAGTCTATGGAACGTAAGACTGTAAATCTTTACTGGAGCAGACAGTCTCATCTTTCTCCTGTAGAGCAACTGAAGGTTTGAACACAACTGAAGGTTGAGGCTAGTAGACCAACACCTGACCCACAGTACCACCAGGGTTCCTTCTCTCTTCCATAATCATCACCATCTGGCCTTCAATGCCTCGCAAAGGACCTGGAACACAATAGGTCCTCAACAACATTGTCAATGAACTGTCCACACTTTGGGATTCTGTCTCTCCCTCTCCAACCAGAGTCCTTAGCTTCTAGGCTGAGTCCTAACACCTCTGGCTCTGAGCAATCCCTACTGAAGCTCCCAGAGACCACTGCTGGCAGATGGAAGGGGAACAGGACAAATCACTGCTTCTTCCCCAGAAAGACCGTAAACTGAGATAACATGACAGTTGACCTTGCCCAGAGTCCTACCCATCCCCTTGGAGCTCAGAGATCCCCTAATTCTGACCCTCTAAGAGGCAGTATAGTACAATGGTTAGGAAGACCAGCAATTTACTAACTGATGATAATCTCGGGCAAGTTTCTTAACATAGAAAACCCTCAGTTTCCTCACGGGGGTGTGTATAGTCTGTAGTATAATCTCATAGGGTTTCTAAGAGCTGATATAGGCACTGTGCTTAGCAATTACCACATAACATGTTTCAGTAAATGCTGCCTGCTAAGGAGTCCTGGTGTGGCACTGTAGGATAAGAACTAGACTGAAAACCACAGGTTGGTGGTTCAAACCCACCAGCTACTCCTTGGAAACTCTGTACAGGGTCACTATAATTGGAACTGACTTGAAGGCACTTAACAACAACAAAGAAGTGATACCAGGGTCATAGGAATCAGTGGGAGCCAGGCCTGGTGGACCTCAAGAATAGACCTTCCTGATGATCTAGCGTTTTCCTGGAAAAAAAAGATCACAGTCCAGGGAATGGAAACCTCAATCAGGAAAGCATTCTGTCCCAACAACCTCCATGCACCGGGGCAGAAAGGAGGAGGCAGAAAATTGGACACAAGGGGCTTACTGGCTCCAGTCTCAGGTTCCACATCTCATTATTACTCAAAAGGAACGCTGCCCTCCCAGAGCTGAGAAGACTCCAAAGTTCTCCCTTGTAGGTCTCTACAGGGGAGAGGAGATAGTGACTGAGAAGAGAGAGCTGGGAATGGGACAAAGGAAGCCAGAACTCTAGAGGTGCCCTGTCATGAAGCAGCCAGGCCCAACCCCCATCTGCCCACCCTGTGCTGGCATGACTCTGGGGGGCGGGGGGGGGGGGAGCTCAGTGCCAACCCCTTAGCTCTCCCCACTACTATGTCCTTTTGCTGCTTCCAAAATAACTCTCTGCTCACTGCCCAAGTTTGGCCTCTCGGGTGTTTTTCTCTTCTTGGGACCTGTTCTCCCCTGTCTGAAGGGTGAGAGGAGTGACTTGAATTGTTGTTAGAAATTAGGGACCATCTCTTGTTTACCAAGAAACTATATTAGCACAAAAGGGCTCCCACAATTCTGAGAACCCCTGAGTAAGTAATTCCAATTTCAGTTCAGCTAAAAGAAGGTGTCATTTCCAACATAGGGGGAGGTTTGGAAAATTCTTCCTCAACCCCATGTCTTGTACCTTACCAAGGTATCCAAAGCTCCAGCAGGACTCCTTGTCCTTGGCCCTGCTCCCAGTAGAATGAGTTACTAGCCTAAGGCCACACAGCCCTTTAGGAATGAGCTCAGAGGAGGATACTACTCTTTGGGGCATGTCCTAGGGCAAAAGTGGAGTAGCAATCCCAGATGCACCCCCACCAGCCCCTTCTCTCCTTTGACTACTCCAGAGAAGGCTCTAATTCTAAAGAACTCCATTTCTCGAGAGAAGCAGAACTCTCCAGATAGTGCCAATTTGGAAGTCTAGACTTTTTCTCTTTGGAGAGTTCCCCATCAGACTCCAGGCATTCCTGTGAGGGAGATCATGGTCTCCTTCATCCCAGCCCAGGAACTCCTTGTAAAATGATTTCCCTGAAAGTCGATGGAAAGGGGATTTATCAGGAAGAGTTCCCGGGTGGTGCAGGCAGTTAATGTGTTCAACTGCTAACTGAAAGGTTGGAAGTTCAAGGGGTACACTGGGGGAAAAATTGGCCATTGGAGTATAGTTCTGTTCTTACATACATGAGTCGTCATGAGTTGGGTCAACTCTGCAGCAACTGATTTGGTTTTGACTTTTTGGTTTTTTTAACTAGGAAGGAAGAAGGAAAGAGGAAACATTCTGATGGGAATCCTGTAGATTTAGACTCTGATATCCCAAATCCCAGGCCTGGAAATACCCTGATGTTCCAATCCCCATCCTGTCACTGGTAGCTCTGTGTCCTTGGACAAGTTGTGCTCCCTTTCTAGACCTCAGTTAGTTCATTTATTGTTGAAGGTATTGAGAAACACAATATTAATAGCAAACTTATTTTTTTGCACTTATAATGCAAAAGGCACCATGCTTTGCTTTCTTTGCCCCATCCACTTTTCCCCATATCCTTTTGAGATGGGTACTATTAGTGTTCCCATCTTAAAGATGAAGACACGGAGCCTTTAGAGAGGTTAAATGACTTGCTCAAAGACATACTGCTAATAAGCAGGGGAACTGACACTCCAACACTCCAAAGCCTAAACTCTTCTGAGGTCCAGCTCCTCATTCAGTGCCCTTCCCTGTGCCCAGTCTGCCTTGCACCCTGGTGGACATGGGTCAGTGGGAGAAGCAGGCTTCAGCGCATATGGGGCCATCAGGGTTGAGATCCCATGGAATGGGGGGAAGGCGGGGTTGAGTGGGGATGGGCTGGGGGCCAACTCTGCTCTGAGCCAGGCTTTCTTCTCCTCCGCCAGTCGCCCCACCCGGCCGCGCCCCATGCCCGCTGCTGCCAGAGCTGAGAGGTTTCCTTTTTCTTTTGCCTAGGGCTGTTTCCTGCCTTTCCTTTTAACTGGGGTGTTGGCTTCCCCACACACTCACCCTCCTCTGGTCACCCCCTGGGGTCTGCCTTCTGATGGTTCGGCTCCCCCAGGCCTCATTTGGGAGTATGGTAGCACCAGAGGTCTCCAGAGGACCCTATTTCCGGGAGCCCCTCCCCCACCTTCATCCTTTTCTCTGGACCCTAGTTGGATCTATCCTCCCCTTCTCCCACTGTCCAGTGCCAAGCAGTTCTCCTGGGTTGGGGGGGGGGGGAGGAGAGCTTTCTTGTCCAGCAATCAAGGAATCAGGGGGAGTAGACTCAGAGTTGCTTCTCCCTCCCACTTCCACTCTCTGGTTTTTCAGCTGAAACTTGTAGGCACTGAGGCCCGGGGAAGTCTTGCCACTAGCACGGATTGCACAGCCACTGAGAGACTGACAATTACAGCTCATGGGTTCTTAGAGCTGTTAGAAAAGAAAATAGTCCACACCAGGAAGGGTAGCCGTGGAGGTAAGAAGTGAGGCCACATGCTTACAGACAATGTAGTCTCTGCAAGGACACCTTGTGGACCAGGCTGGGGGCTTCCCTTTCCCTCCCCTCCCATGAAGCTATGAAACTAACAGCCCCTCTGTCTCCTGTTCAGCCACTCATTTGCCTAATACGCTCCCCAACATACACATGCTCATCCTACACACCATTCACAGACCTGTGCTATCCTCTCCTTCCAGTGCCGGCTCTAGAACCTCCTCCTCCAGAAAGACTCCCATGACACACCCTTCCCAGGCCAGGTCACCGAATAACTGCTAACATTTAGTGAGCTCTTCGCAGGTGCCAGATGGACACTATGCCAAACCCTTTACAAACATGAGTTCAGTGAGTCCACACACAACCCTATGAGGTAGATGTCAGCTCCATTTACAGATGAGAAAACTCAGTCACAGAGCTGTTAAACCACTGTCCCGATTTCATACAACTAGTACGTGACGACTCAAACCTTATTCTGTTGTGGTCAGTGTCTGCTTTCACTCCTCCAGCATCCTGTCTCTCTCTCTTTGGTCAAAGACAACCCCAGGCAGCCATGAAGAGGATGCAGATTACCCTGAAAACACACACACACTTGCTCACCCCTCCACATGACCTTTCAAAAAGTCCAATGTTTATTACAAGTTATCCTTAAAGCAGCTTAAGTTCCAAGAAGACAACAAATAGTGTGATGGCAGTGGGTGATGAAAACAGTTGCCCAGGGGTAAATGCAGATGTATGAGCTTCAGGTCTTTTGCATCTAGCTGCCCAAGGCACTTTTCCCCATGCCATCTGTTTTCTGATACTGCTTAACTTTGGGGCAAAGGGAAAGGCTCAGAGTAACTACCCAGATTCTCCTTAGAGACAAAACAAGATGTTATGGCCCAACAAGTTTTGTTGTTTATATATTTCAGTCTCATCATTGAGAGTATATGTGATGGGAGACAGCAAAGGGTGTTGTGCATTCTCAGCACCATCAGACTGGAATACCCAGAGCCAGGGGCTCCACATTCCCCAGGGTCCTACCAATTCCAAGAACAGGTCTGACCCTGGGAGAATGCCCAATCCCCAATAAGTCTTATAAAGCCTCCTTGAGACAACAATTTGGGAGGAAGTTTAAGAAGAAGGCAGAAGGAGAAGGGAAGGGGAGGGAGGAAGAAAGAAAAGAAGAAGCATTTGAAGGACAGTAGGTATTTGAAGTGTGCACTCCCAACTTCAGGAAATACGACTAGAATTAGGCCTCAAAGTGATAATTGTCTTGGACTTGAATGTTAAAGCAAAGCATATCAGTTGAATTTAAAGAAGACCTTCCCTAGAACCAAGATGGTAAGAAGTAGCATTATCTGTCAAGAAAGATATGGAGAGAACAAACAAGATGGCGGATCAGGTGGAAGTGCAGTAAGGAGCTCCATCAGCAACAACACAGAATACAGGACCAAGCAAGCTCAGGGAATGGTCCCAGAACTCTGAAGCACGTATAAAGGAATATTTAAAAGGTTGGAAGGCTTACCGCTAGGGGAATTTGTAGCAGAAGCAAGATTACTTTCTAATTCAAGACGCTCAGCTGCTCCAGGAGCCGCCATCTTGGGTGAGACCAAGCGGGGTAAGGATCAGAGCAGCCACGGATGCTGGACAGAACCGCGGAGATACAGGCGTGGACATTCTTTTCTTTTGGTATCTGTTCATTGGTCCCCTGCTGTCTGTGCACCTCCATTCTGGTGACTATATGGGTACCTGAGCTAGTGGAGAGTCAGCCCCACCCTTGGAGGGTTCTACTACGCATGTGCACAGATCTCATCGAAATTTAAAGAGACAGTTTCCACTTAATACCAAACGGCCACAGCTGGCCCTGAACTGTTTATAACTAGAAAAAAGGCCTGAACGGGGATTGAGGAGTGGGGCAGGCAGACAAAAAAGGAAATAGGCCAAAAATTAAATCCTAAGTTACATCAAAATGACTAACAGTGGTATCTTGAAATTTCTCAAGCAGTAGAGTGAAAAGGGAAGCCCATTTCCTGATCACATCTACCTGGAGGCAATCAGAAAGCATAAAAATATCAAAATACACACCCATCTAAGTATTAAGGCCACAGATAACCCCTGAATATGCCCAAAAAACAGAAGCAGATGACCATATCTGCAGATAAAGTGACTGAGACAAATGAGCTGGAAGTAGACCTATACTCCATACTGGAAGATGGGCAGGCTTTGGAAATGCTAGAGAAGGAATTCAGAAAAATGATTATAAAATGTATCAAAACACTATATAATGGAGTTGAGAAAAATAAGGAAGAAGTCAGGAAAGCGCTACCGGAACAATCAAATTAGATAGATACAGTATTGGAAACAATTCAAAACCTACAGAAAGAGGTCCAAACAATTAATAATAGAATATCAGAAATGGACAATACACTGAAAGGGCAAAGGAGTAGGAATGAAGAGATAGAGGCCAGAACTAGTGAGCTAGAAGATAAATCTCTCAACACTACTAAGATTGAAGAGCAAACATAAAAAAAGGATAAAAAAATTCTGAAGGCCTAAGATTCGTATTGGACA
>NW_006410026.1:17936-18592 GCF_000296735.1 Chrysochloris asiatica | reverse complement strand
GTGGCATAGCCCTCAGAATCACAGCATCTCAAGCCACCACAGCACGACCGACAGACGAGTGGTGGCCGTTTGGTTTTATATCTATACTGTCTCTTTAAATTTCTGAACCACATAGGTAGGAATATTTTAAAAGCTTGAAGGCTTATACCTAGTGGAACTTGTAGCGGAAGTAAGAAATCTCGTACTTTGGAATCTGCCTGGCCTGGGGCCAATAACTTGGGCAAGACCAAACAGTAGACCAAGCGGAGGTACAGACCAACCACAGAATAACGTCAGGGGAACCTAGGAGCAAAGGTGGACAACACACTTTGTTTGTTTTGCTTTGTTCTGATTTTCTTTCTCTTCCCACCCCCCACCCCCCAGTATCTGTTCATTGGCCCCCTTCACTGTTTGTGCACCTCCATTCTGGTGACTAGAAGGGGTGCCTGAGCTAGTGTACACCCCCACCCCCAATGGGTGTGTAGAACCAATGGTGGGTTCTTCTGCCAAGCATGCACACACAGATACTCTCAACCCAAGAGCCAGCCCTGAACTGTTTTTTAATAGGGAAAAGGCCAGAATAAGGGGTGTGGAGATGGAAAAACAAAACAGGCCGAAAATTAAATACAATCCTGAGGAACAGCATAACAACCAACAGTGGCATCTTCAAATCTATC
>NW_006410026.1:13445-15356 GCF_000296735.1 Chrysochloris asiatica | reverse complement strand
GACAGAAGATACATCTTCAAAGAAAGATCATCAGGAAAAACCGAAAACAAAAATGTCAGTGTGACAGGCTACTGCAAGAATAAGCAAGTTGTTCGTCGGGAAGTCATCAAGACAAGCAATCAAGTTCCTTCAGGACAAACCCTCCTTTACGACTGAAACTCAAAGGGAACACATGAGCAGGCTTGTAAGCTTGCTGGTGATCATGTTGCTCTACTGGTGAGTGGAAGAGAGGGATAGGCAGCAATGAAGAAATGGGTTGAGTTCAACCATGGTTCATTGACTCCTGTTGACCTGGACATGAGAGAGAAAAGAAGAAGGGCTGCTTGGTCCAAAGTGCAGTGAGACCAGGTGACACCTGAGCCCATGGAAAAGGACACAGCCACAGAGGGCTAGAACTGAGAGTGAAGCATCCAGCTAATATGATGTAAGGGGAGAAGCACAAGAACACCCAAACTTGGAGACTGTACCCATTTGACCTAGCCTGGATGGCTTAATAATCAGAACTTGACTAGAGGAAGATAAATAAAAAAATTTGTTTTGATAAAGGAAAAAAGGGTAAATTGCTACAATTTGATGAACCTGACCTATACTCAAGGAGGTGGTAGTGGTTGTGGTGGTTATGTGCGTGGAGTTGGTACCGAATCATAGCGACCCTGTACAGGGTTTCCAAGGCTGTAAATCTTTATGGAAGCAGAAAGCCTCATCTTTCTCCTGCGGAACAGCTGTTAGTTTCGAACTTCTAACCTTGCGGTTCACAGGCCAATTAGTAACCACTACACTATCAGAGCTTCTTATACTCATGGAGGTAGTTAACTCCAAAAACCAACAGAGAGGGAAGGAGTCTTCACATTAAGTATCCCCACTATACACAGAGTAGATAGGGGCAGAAAATTTAGACACTGGCTACCTAAAATGTTGTTGTTGTTGATGTGTGCTGTAGAGTCAGTTCCGACTCATAGCGACCCTATACAGAGTTTCCGAGGCTGTAAATCTTTACAAGAGCAGAAAGCCTCATCTTTCTCCTGCAAACAGCTGGTAGTCTTGAACTGCTGAACTTGCGGCTCGCAGCCCGATTCGTAACCACTACGCTACCAGAGCTAAAATGAGGGGGCGATAAAGGCACAAAGTGACTGGCTTACAAGGTTTCAAGAGGGAGTTTAATTTAACAGTGTGTTGGGGATGAAAAAGTCCCCATTGAATAGTCGTCATCTTGTCTAGATGGGTCTGGATTAAAAGTGATGGGGATAAGATTCCTATAATTCAATAGTGAGTAATTGTTATCATGACTAATTACAACTGTCACAATTGTAAAGGTAGAAGTTTGGTAACAAAAATGGGGGAGCAATTAATCTTACAGTCCAGAAACAAAGGAGCAGAAACAAATGACCATCATGAGAGAAGAGCACAGCGAAATGCGGGACCTTATCCAGAGAAGCAGCAATACCAGAGATGGAGGCAGAGATGGGTATATGGAGAGAAGCAGCAGCTGAGGACTCTAGATTCATGGGAAAAGAGGGACTGAGAGCTGGGGGCCAGGAGGGAGACTTACAAAATGTGCCCTTTGGTGGGGTAAATTATTATATATACCTGAGTGTGGTTTTTTTAGAGCTAAAGTGCATAGAGAAAAATACTGTTACCTGATGGTATATGGAGAGGAATGTAATCATTGTGATGAAACAAGTTGCATGACTTGTTGAATGTAAAACTGATGCTCTGCCCTGCAAAGTTACACTCAATCCACAATAAAAACTTAAAAAAAACCCAAAAACGCTATGAAGGGTCGCTATGAGTCGGAACCTGCTCTGCAGCACATCACCACCACCATATGGTCACTATGAGTTGGAACTGACTCAACAGCATACAACTACAATCCTATTATATATTTAAAAAAACTTCATTTTTTATTGTGAG
>NW_006410026.1:11795-12568 GCF_000296735.1 Chrysochloris asiatica | reverse complement strand
ATAACAGAATACTATGAAAAGTTGTACTCCAACAAATTTTAAAGCTTATTAGAGATGGATGCATTTTTAGAAAAACACGACCGACCTAAACTTACACAGAGTGAATTAGAAAACTTGAAAAGACCCATAACAAAAGAAGAAATTGATCGGGTCATCAAAAAACTGCCAACCAAAGAAGTCCAGGCCCAGATGGCTTCACTGGTGAGTTCTACCAAACATTCAGGGAAGAGATGTCACCAATTCTACTCAAATTATTCCAGAATAAAGAAGAGGATGGAAAACTTTTTAATACTTTTTATGAGGCAAGCATAACCCTCATACCAAAACCAGGGAAGGAGGTCACTAAGAAAATTATAGGCCAGTATCCCTCATGAACATAGATGCAAAAATTCTCAACAGAATCCATCAGCACATCAAAAAGATAATACATCATGATCAAGTGGGTTTCCTAAAAGCTATACAAGGATGGTTCAACATTAGAAAAATATTCAACGTAAACCACCATATACATACGAAAAAAGAAAAGAACATGATCATATCGATTGAGGCAGAAAAAGCATCTGACAAATACAACACCCATTCCTGATAAAAACACTCAATAAAGTAGGAATTGAAGGGAAATTCCTCAACATAGTTAAGAGCATATATATAAAACCAACAGCCTACATTTTACTCGCAATGGAGAGAAACTGAAAGCCTTCCCTCTGTGAACGGGAACCAGACAAGGATGCCCTTTGTCACCACTCCTATTCAATATTGTGCTGGAAGTCTTA
>NW_006410026.1:0-7285 GCF_000296735.1 Chrysochloris asiatica | reverse complement strand
CAAAGACCAGAGGAGTTGTGGGATGACATCAAGAACATCATACATGAAGAAAGCAAACAGTCATTAAGAAAACAAGAAAGAAGGAAAAGATCAAAATGGATGTCAGAAGAGACACTGAAACTTGTTCTCCAGCACAGAGATGCTAAAGCAAATGGAAGAAATGAGGAGGTACAAGATCTGAACAGAAAATCTCAAAGGTCAGCTTGACAAGACAAAGTCAAATATTACAACAAAATGTGGAAAGATTTGGAGTCAGAAAACCAAAAATGAAGAACACGTTCAGCATTTCTCAAGCTGAAGGAACTGAAGAAAAAATTCAAGCAGCAACTTTTCCTTACTGAAGGATTCACTTGGCAAAAAGTATTGAATGACGTAGAAAGCATCAAAAGATAGAAGGAATACAGAGTCCCTGTGCCAAAAGAAAATGGCTGATATTCACTCATTTCAAGAGGTAGCAAATGATCAGGAGCCAATAATACGTAATGAAGAAGTCCAAGGTACATTGAAGGAATTGGCAAAGAACACGGCTCCCTGAATTGAGAGAATACAACTTGAAATCTTTCAATAAAGTGAAGCGGCATTGGAGGCACTCACTCATCTATGCCAAGAAATTTGGTAGGCAACTATCTGGCCAACTGATTCAAAAAGATACGTATTTGTGCCCATTCTAAAGAGAGGTGACCCAACAGAATGTGGAAATCACCGGACAATCTCTTTGATATCTCACGAGAGTAAAGTTTTTCTAAAAGTAATACAGAAACGGCTGCAAGCATACATTGACAGATAATTTCCAGAAGTACAAGCTGGATTCAGAAGAGAATGTGGAATGAGGTATATCATTGCTGATGTCCGATAGATCTTGGCTGAAAGCAGAGAATACCAGAAAGATGTTTACCCGTGCTTTATTGACTACGCAAAGGCTTTTGATTATGTGGATCATGACAAGCTAAGGACAATATAGAGAAATATGAGTATTCCTGAACACTTAATAGTACTCATGAGGAATCTGTACCTGGACCAAGAGGTAGTTGTTCGAACAGAACATGGGAAAACTGAATGGTTTAATATTAAGAAAGGTGTGCAACAGGGTTGTATTCTTTCACCATACTTATTCAACCTGTATGCTGAGCAAATAATCCGAGAAGCTGGGTTCTATGAAGAAAAACATGGCATCAGGTTAGGAGGAAGACTCAATTAACAACCTGCGATAAGCAGATGATACAACCCTGCTTGCTGAAAGTAAAGAGAACTTAAAATATTTTTAATGATGACGATCAAAGAGCACAGCCTTCGGTATGGATTGCATCCCAATGTAAAGAAAACAAAAATCCTCACCACTGGATCAATAAACAACATTCTTATCATTAATGGAGAAAAGATTGAAGTTGTCAAGGACTTCATTCTTCTCGGATCAACTAACAACGGTCTAGGAAGCATCAGTCAAGAAACCAAACGACATATTACATTAGGCAAATCTGCTGCAAAAGACCTTTTACAAGCATTGAAGAGCAAAGATGTCAGCTTGAGGTCTAAGGTATGCCTGACCCAAGCCGTGGTATTTTCAATAGCCTCATATGCATGCGAAAGCTGGACAGTGAACAAGGAAGACGGTAGAAAAATTGATGCTTTTGAGTTATGGTGTTGGAGGAGCATATTGAAAGTGCCATGGGCTGCCAAAAGAACAAACAGATCTGTGTTGGAAGAAGTGCAACCAGAGTGCTCGTTGGAGGCCAGGATGGCCAAACTTTGTCTCTCATACTTCTGACATATTGTCAGGAGGGACCAGTTGCTAGAGAAGGCTATCATGTTTGGTAAGGTGGAGGGTCAAGAGAAAAAGAGGATGACCGCAGTGAGATGGATTGGCAAAGTGGCAGCATCAATGGGCTCAAGCGTGGCAACAATTGTGAGGTTGGCCCAGGACCGGGAAGTGTTTCATTCTGTTGTACATACGTCGCAACTCACAAGCCACCACAGTACGCCTCTATGGACACCCATAAATGCTAACTGACGATGAATCTACAGTGAGATTGCTGAATAGACTAGGAAGAACCAACGTTCTTCCTCCTACAAACTACCATGTCAAATGAAGGGAGAAAAATGAGACATAAATTCCGCACTAAAGATTTTTGTCTGTTTTGTTCTTTGATATACCCTAGTGCCCAGTGTTCTGTTGTGGGTTCATGTGCTGCACTGCAAAGTTGGTTTGAACTGCAAGACTGAGGTTCAAGCTTACCAGTTGCTCCTTGGAAACCTACACTAGGTCGCTACAGGTCAGAACCGACTTGATAGCACTTAACAACAGCAACAGTTCCTAGAGTAATACTTGGTACATTGTCAGTGTTGAATAAAAATTTTCTGATTGAATGAATTCACTGAATTTTTTCTGGGCTATCACACTGGCCAAATGCTTTCCCATATGTAATATAATTTAATCTATGCAGCAATTTCATGAAGTAGTTGTTAAATATGAGGTTCACAAACAGTTAGTAGATGTACAATTAGAATTTAAACCCAGTACAAGAGGGCTTCAAAAAGTTTATGGAAAAATGGAATTAAAAGACTATGAATTTTTCTATGAATATTTTGAAGCCCCCTTGTATATTGCTAGTACTTAAAAAGTTGATTCATTCATATATTTATTGAGCAACTACTATTGGAGCTCTAGAAGCATAGTGGTTATGAATCCGGCTGAGAACCTTAAGGTCAGCAGTTTGAAACTACCAGCCGCTCCGTGGGAGAAAGATGAGGCTTTCTGTTCCCATAAAGATTTACAGCCTAGGAAACCCTGTATAGGGTCACTATGGGTTGGAACCAAGTTGATGGCACTTAACAATTATTGCTAGATTAATTGTGGAACTTGGGGTATTGGGATATATCAGCGTACGAAACAGACAAAATTCCGTCTTCATGAAACTACCAATATAAGAGGGCACTTTAAATAGTTTGTGGAAAAATTCCATTCTTCCATGAACTTTTTGAAGTCCCCTGGTGTTAGTGGAAAGAGAAGGACGACAAAGAAAGAACATGAAGACAAGTGCTATGTAAAGAGCTGAGCTGAGTAAAATGGTTGGGAACATAGAATGGTCAGAGTAGGCCTCTGAGAGTTATTCCACTTGAGAAAAGACTTGAAGGCAAGTTAGCCTTCAAGTCTAACCTGAGGGGAAGTCATTCCAGGTAAATGGAACAAGCTGGGAAAAGATTTTAAGGTGGAAGTATGCTTAGTATGTTCAAGGAATAGCCACGAAAGTCAGTGTGACTGGAGTGGAAAAAGTATTGGGCAATCAAGTCAGAGAGGTCATGATAGTGATGATGATGGTGACAGCTATAACTCACCTAGCAGGCCACTGAAGAATTTCACCTTTTACTCTAGTTGAGGGAGAAGCCAAGTTAAAGGAAACCAGCAATTACAGACAAGACAATTAAAGTCTGTCATAAATAAATGAAAAAGCATTTGCTTTTCAAAGAACACACTTTTATAGCCATGAAAAGAGAAAATAGTACTGACTGGATAAGACGTTTTGAGCAAGAATGTGTAGTATATTCACTCAGGACACACAGAACTTTGAGTTCAGGCATCCTGATTGTAGAACCTGATTTGTAACAACTACAACATACTATGTCTCCATTTCTAATTCCTCCTCAACTAATCCACTTAATTTTCTCATATGTACTATATTGAATGTCCACACTCATCTTAATAAAGGGAAATATATCATAAAGCAGACTTCTGGTGTGGCACTATAGGATCAGCACTGGACTGTGGACCACAAGGTTGGCAGCTCAAACCCACCAGCTGCTTTTATATAGGGTCACTGTGAGTTGGAATCAACTCAGTGGTACTTAACGAAAGAGGCAAAAATGCAAGATGATAATTCAAAAAGAAGAGAGAAACAAATACACAAATTTAGTGTGACACCTAATTTTTAAGAGTTTGCTCCCTAGTAGTATGATTAAACAGAAGTAAAACTGAAACTCTACAGAAATTATTTTTAAAACCTTTTATTGTGAATTGAGTGAAGGCTTAAAGAACAGATCATCAGTTTTACATTCAACAAATCATAGTCTTTAGTTTTAAAATTATTTTCACTACGCAACAGATTCTGTGGTAATTGAGTCTAAGAGAAAAAAAAATCATGAATGTGAAACTTAAAAAGATATGCCAAGAGAAAAGTGCTTTTCCCTCACACATAGTTAAGTCTAAAAGAAATGCAAAGATAAATGATGCTCCTATAAGTGAACTATAAAAATCCAATAGCACTAATGAAAACAAAGGAAACATTACAGTAAAACTGATCTCACCTCCCCAACTGACACTAATCTAAAAGAACACTAACAAAACCCTCAAAACACATCCTACAGTCTATCTAATTCTCCTTTGAAGTGTTACCATGTATAATTCTTAAAAATAGTAAAAAAACAACAACAACAACAAAAAAACTCATCATTTAAAATAACTAGATTGTCAAATCAATTAATACAACTAAAATGACTTACTTTAATTAGTTGGTCTCACTATTTTCTCTTAAAATGTGGCTCAAAATTAGCAACTGTCAGTGTAAGGAAAAGTCAAATGCTGCCTTTCTCTGTGGAGCGTGGTAAATGGTAAGCTAATGATAATAAAAGTTATTCACCATCTGCAAATTGGAGTAACCCCTGAAGACTGAACTTGGCTATCTGGGCATGACTGGTAACTGAAATAAAACCGCTGCCACGCAACCACTCTCTGAAGCCTCACTGGCATTCATCAGAGACACTGACTTACCAGCATCCTAGCACTGCTGCTGTTCCCTTAAGACAAAGAGGTAAAGAAGCCCTAAATGGAGACAGAGAAACAACTATCACCTTTCACACACAAAGACAGGGAATGCAACACAACTCTACCTCAATTCTGTTCCAGTCTTTTTCACATCAGCAATTCAGTATCTCACATACAATTGAGGACAATATCACAGAAATTCTGAGTGATTATGGTATCGAAAGTACATTTAATAGTTGTTGTTATGTGCCGCTGAGTCAGTTCCCAACTCATAGTGACCCTGTAAAGGGTTTCTGAGAAGAGAGAGGGTGGTGGGTTTGAACTGCCGACCTTGTGGCCCAGTGCTTATCCTTCAGCGCCACATCAGGACTCCACATTTAACAGCAGTTCCTTAAAATGTTACATGAGTAACATTAGAATTGTTTTCTTTCTTTACAAATCTCAGTTGAATGAGTAAATTAATCTGTATATGTTTTGGTAGTTTTAGCTGTTCATATTATCATGGATTATAATTTCCTGCGAAGGGCTGTGCTATGTATGTTATTCTATTTCTTACTCTGCTACTATAAATTAGGAGCTTGTGGAGAGGAGCTCTGGTAGCGTAGTGATTACGAATCGGGCTGCAAACCACAAGGTCAGCAGTTCGAAACTATCAGCTGCTCCGAAGGAGAAAGATGAGGTTTTCTACTTCCGTAAAGATTTACAGCCTCGGAAACCCTGTACAGGGTCGCTATGGGTCGGAACTGACTCGACAGCACTTAACAACAACAACAAGATGCTCAATAAGTATTAAAATGTAAATGGAGAAAACAGGGAAAAGAAAATAATAAATCTGCTTTTCTTTCATCGTATTTACTGATTTAGTTTATCTTCCAGTTATTATAAGTCCAAGAAGTTGCAAAGTGCTTTAAAGTTAACAGTTCAGATTTTTCTTCTAGTAGCTTTTTTGGAGTAAACACTGATGACAAAAAGAAAAAGTTCTATCATAAACAAAAACTGTTTCTGGAATCATCTCAATAAATCTAGGCTAATCACAGTATCTCAAGATCTTTAACCTTAATCAGTACAGCAAAAGTTCTTTTGGGGGCATTCTACCACATCCATGGATGCCCTTTTTATCCTTCAGGATCCTATTCAGAATCCTGCCATTGCACTTTGTTATGTCTCCATCTTCTCCAATCTGTGATGGTGCCTCAAGCTTTCTTTGTTTTCCATGATCTCGACACTTTTGAAAAGTGTTACTGTTCTTATTAAGTGTTGTCTAAGCGTCGTCGAGTTGGTTCTGACACAGGGACCCTGTATAAGGTTTCCGAGGAGCGGTTGATGGGTTTGTACTGCCAGTGCCATACCAGAACTCTAAGTTAGTTTGCAGACTGTGTCTGATTTGTATTTGACTGATACATATTTTAATTATTAGATTGAAGTTTTACACATTTGGCAAGAAGACTATAGATATATATGTCCAATAATGTGGGGTTCATGATGTCAGTATGTCTTATTTCTTATGATGTTAATCTTGATCTCTTGGTGAAGGTGTTTTCTTAAGTAGACCATCTGAGTTTCTGATAATGAGGTGTCTGTCGGTTTTCTTATGATTGACAGAGACTGCTAATCTTACTCAAGTTCACAAAGAATATGAATATTCACAAATAAGGCTTTAAGGGAAAAAATCATGAGAAACAGTGGATCAAAACAAAGAAAGGGAGTAAGTATCAATCTACAGATTGGACAGTCTCCCAGAGGTTATCATGGAGCCTGTAAAAAAGCACCAGATAATATAAGGCAAAGGACATATTTCATTGTCAGGGGAGATGGACTAGATGAATTTAATTGAAGTTTTCCATCTCTCATTTCTAGGACTCTAAGAATAACAGCATCACAGAATGGAGGTGGGCTTTGGAGCCTAGGAGTTATTTTTAAAAATAACATTCTTAACTGCCTCTGGTGAAAGAAAATCTATCTAAAGAGAAATACTGTGGAAATAGTGGTGAGCAAAAGTTATTAATACATAAACAATTTAATTATTATTTGTGTCTATCATAAACAGCCTTGGTGGCATAGTGGGTTACACGTTGGACTGTTAGCCACAAGGTCAGCATTTCAAATCTACCAGTTGGTCCATGGGAGAAAGATGAAGCTTTCTGCTCCTGTAAAGACTTAGAGTCTGAGAAACACTATACAGCACTGCTATGAGTTGGAACCAACTTGATGGCACACAACCACAACCACCACTAATGTCTATCTATCATGAGAGCTTGGTGGCTCCGTAGGGTAAGCACTGGACTGTAAACCACAAGGTTGGGGGTTTGAGCCCACCAACCACTCAGTGGGAGAAAGATGAGGCTCTCTGTTCCCAAAAAGACTTAAAGCACCTAACAACAACAATCAAAGTGTCTATCAGGAAAGGCTTATTAAAGACTAAAATAAGGAAGAAAGGGAAAGAGAATGTATCAAAGAAATGCATATATATATATATTTCTCGTTGTTGTTGTTGTTAAGTACTGTTAAGTCAGTTCTGACCCATAGCGA
>NW_006410025.1:18569-20029 GCF_000296735.1 Chrysochloris asiatica | reverse complement strand
GTTCTTTTGGCAGCCCATGGCACTTTCAATATTCTCCTCTAACACCATAACTCAAATGCATCAATTCTTCTACAATCTTCCTTATTCACTGTCCAACTTTTGCATGCATATGAGGTTATTTAAAATACCATGGCTTGGGTCAGGTGCACCCAGGTCTGTTCAAGGTATCTACTTCAGTTTGTGTTCGTTTAGGAAGGTCCTGTGTCCTGTGCTTCTAGAAAATTTTCCATTTTTTCTAGATTTTCAAAAATTTGGAGTACAATTCTTCGTAGTATAGTGTTATCCTTTTTATTTCTGTTGTAAAGTCAACCATATAACTTCTTAATTGTGTTATTTGCATCTTCTCCTTCTTTCTTTTTGTTAGATTCACCAATGTTAGTCAATTTCACGGATCCTTTCAAAGAACCAACTCATTATCTTGTTGATTCTTTCTACTGTTTTTCTGTTTTCTTTTTCATTTATTTCTGTTCTGTTATTTTTATTTTTTTTTTCTTCTGGTAGATGTAGACTTACTTTGCTGCTCTTTTTCTAATTGTTGGAGATGTTTGGTTAAGGTGTTAATTTTGGTTCTTTCTTATTTGGGGATGTGTGTGTTTATTGCTAAAAATCGTCCTCTGAGCAAAATCTTTGTCCCAAAGATTTTGATATGTTGTATTTTTGTTCTCATTCAATGCTAGCCTTTAAAATTTTTTTATTCTTTATTTGTTCTATTACTTGGTAGCTTTTAAGCAGAGTATTGTTCAAATTCCATGTATTTTATTTTTTCCTTTGATCTTCCTATTATTTATTTCTAAGTTTATTGCACTTTGATCTTAAAAAATGCCTTGTAGTATTTTGAGGTTTGCTCTGTGACCTGACATATGGTCTATTCTGGAGACTGTTCCATGTGCACTGGAAAAGACTGTGTATTGTGCTGTTGTTGGGTTGAGTGCTCTGTGTATGTCCATGAAGTCAAGTTGGTTGATTGTGTTGTTTAGTTCTTCTGTGTCTTTGTTGAGCTTCTTTCTAGTTGTTTTGTCTTTCATTACAATGGTGTGGCACTGTGGGCTAACACACTGGGCTGCAAAGCCAGTTTGAACCATGAGGTTAGCAGTTCAAACTCACCAGCTGCTCCTCAGAAACCCTATGCAGAGTCGCTAAGGGTCGGAACTGACTTGACAGCATTCAACAACAACAACAACAATTATTATTGCAGAGTGGTCTATTTCTTTCCTTAATTCTGTTAAAGTTTGTTTTATATATTTTGAGGCTCTTTCACTGGGAACATAGGTATTTATTATGGTTATGTCCTCTTGTTCAATTGACACTTCAATCATGATATGTCCTTCGTCCTTATAGTCTATTTTATCAGAGATTAATATTGCCACTCCTGCTTGTTTTTGATTGCCATTAGCTTTATACATTTTTTCCATACTTCAATTTTTATTCTATTTTCATCTTTGTGTGTAAGGTGTGTCTCT
>NW_006410025.1:13213-14844 GCF_000296735.1 Chrysochloris asiatica | reverse complement strand
ACAGTGAATAAGGAAGGCCATAGAAGAATTGTTCCCCTCTTTCCCGTATGGATCTAGTGAAAGGGGATGGGAGTTGATGGTAATAGAATTTTATGACTCAACTGTGAATAATTGTCAGCAGAATGATTATCATAATTGTAATTATAGAAGATGTGTAATTAAAAGGCGAGAGTAGTTCATCTTTCCTTTCAGAAACAGACGATCCCAGGACCATCAAGAAGGAAGAGCATGAGTGGAGTGTGAGATTCTGACCTAGAAAAGCAGAGACAGCTGTGTGCCTGCAGGCAGGAGGTTGGCTGGCAGAACGTACCCTTTGGACATTTAAATTAATATATGTTTTCTTGTTTTGTGCCACTGGACAAATACATAATATGAAAAATAAAGAAAAGACTGAAGTTGTCAAAGATTTCCTTTTGCTTAGATCTAAAACTAAAAACATTCATGGAAGCAACAGTCAAGAAATCAAACAATGTATTGCATTAGGCAAAACTGTTGCATAAGACCTCTTTAAAGTATTTAAGAGTAAAAATATCAGTTTGATAACTAAGATGTGCCTGACCTAAGCCATGATATTTTCAATAGCTTCATATACATGTGAAAGTTGGGCAATGAATAAGGAAGACCATAGAAGAATTGATGAATTTGAATTATGGTGTTAGAGAAGAATATTAAAAATACTATGGATTACTAACAGAACAAATCTGTGTTGGAAGAAGTACAGTCAGAATGCTCCTTAGAAGCCAGGATGGCCAGACTTCATCTCTGATACTTCAGACATATTATCAGAAGGAAGCAGTCCCTGGAGAAGAGCATTATGCTTGGTAAAGTGGAAGGTCAGTGAGAAAGAGGAAGACTGCAGCAAGATGGATTGGCACAGTGGTAGCAGCAATGGACTCAAGCTTAACAACAATTGTGCAGATAAGAGTGGCAGGACCGGGCAGTGTTTCGTTCTGTTGCACATAAGTTGCCATGAGTCAGAACCAACTCAGCGGCAACTAACAATGACAGCAACATCATGTGACAAGCAAACAATTATCCCACAATTTCCAAAATACCCCCAAGAGATAGGGCAATCTCCATTAAGAATCATTTTAGTATGTAATATGCCATGGTGTGGTGCTGTAAGATAAGCACTGGACTGGTTCAATTCAAATCCACTCTTGGAAACCCTATACAAGGTCACTATGAGTCAGAACTGACTTGAAAGCACACAACAACAACATGTCTACTTCCATCAACCAACCAACAAGATGACAAATACCAAGATAACACACAAAAAATAACCCTGTTTTTAAAGACAGTGATTCTTGAATCTTTAGATCATAGGATTTCTATACATTTAAAAACAAGATTATTGAAACCCAAAGTGGGGTAATAAGTAAACCTATTGATATTTACTATTTTAGAAGTTAAAACTATAAGATTATTAAATGTTCATTTAAATTTTAACAGTAATAAATCTGTTGCATGTTAACATAGTTTTATGAAAAACAACTACATTTCCCCACACAAGAAAAATCATAGTTTGAAAAAAGAATGTGGCAGTGAGATGACATATACAAAACTGTGAAAGAAGAATGGATGCATTTGAGTTACAGTGTTGGAGGAGAATATTGAAAGTACCATGGGCT
>NW_006410025.1:11916-13058 GCF_000296735.1 Chrysochloris asiatica | reverse complement strand
TGCTCCAATAAAGATTTATAGCCTCGGAAACCCTGTGCAGGGTCACTATGAGTCGGAACCAACTCCATGGTACTTAACAACAACAACAACAACAACATACCCAGTTTACTGAGGAAACAAGGCTGTTCCTTGATATGAAGAATCCTTCCGTTCCAGTTGGAATTTTGAGTCACTGCATTCATAGGCAAAAGACTAGGTTGTCAAATTTTAGCAATGTGCATTTATTTTCATATCAAACATCTTATCTTCCTTGGCTTGAGTTCTGGTCAACTAGCCATCCAAGTCAGGTCAAATGGGTACTTGCTACCACCCATTACCTTCTTGTCTGCATGGTTTCCGCTGAGAAATCAGAGCTGTCTTACTGGTTTCCTTATAGGTAAGTTTTAGTTTTTCCCGAGCTGCTGTCAGGTGTTTTTCCTTGTCTTTAGTTTTGGAACGTTTGATTATGATACATATGTCTTGGTGATATTCTTTTGGGGTCTACCCTGTATGGAGTTCGTTCAGGTTTTGAGTGGTTATCGTCTCATCTTTCTTGATGTTAAGGAAGCATTCTTTCAGCAACGCTTCAAGAATTATCTCTGTGCCTTTTATTTTCTTCTAATTCTGAAATTCCAACCACCTGTTAGTTATTCCTATTCATGTCCGACATAACTCTTAGGCTTTCTTCTGATTTTTTTATTCTTTCATTTCAGGCTGTTCTTCTAGCATACTAGTGTTGAAAACTTTTATTTTCAGGCTCACTAACTTTGGCTTCCATTGATTCAAAGTATTTGCCCTTTCAATGTATTGTCCATTTCTGAAGCTCAGTATTAATCTTCTGAATTTCTATTTGCAGGTTTTGTATTATTTCAACATTTGAATTTATTTTCCTGTCTTTTCTTGTAGTATTTTCCTGAATTTTTCTAAATGTTTTTCTCTGTTCTTCTTGCTTTCCTTAATATGCCTGTCAATCTGTTTAATGTACCTAAATGACATTCTTTTGAATTCTTTTCAGTAAGTTCCATTACCTTTGCTTCCTCAGAAACTTTTTCTGACTCTGCATCTTGTTCATTTGTTTGAGCTACTCTCTCTTGTTTCTTCGTGTGAGCTAAAATTGTCTGTTGTCTCTGAGACATTGTGGTGTCATTGTATTTGTATTTAAC
>NW_006410025.1:9251-10831 GCF_000296735.1 Chrysochloris asiatica | reverse complement strand
GTGTGATTAGAGAACAGAAACATGTGTACCATCTTTCATTTGCCATTCGTGTGGCTCAGTTTAGGGTTGGTTTTGCTGGTGTTGGCTGATGTCTATTGTTGATCATGTGATATAGGATCTGGTATTGGCTCTTGTCCAATGGGTGGAGCTCAGAGGGTACAACTGTAGCTAACCTGATGGGCACAGTTGCTGTGCATTTGATCAAGAGCCAATGATACTGAAGGAAGAAGTCCAAGGTGCATTGAAGGCATTGACAAAGAACAAGGCTCCAGGGATTGTTGAAATACAAATTGAAATCTTTCAACAAACTGACAACAGCACCGGAGGCATGTGCTCAAGAGGAACCTGCACATAGACCAAGAAGCAGTTCTTCGAACAGAACAAGGGACACTGAATGGTTTAAAATCAGGAAAGGTTGTTCCAGGGTTGTATTGTCTCACCATACTTACTCAATCTCTATGCTGAGGAATTCACCCAAGACACAGGACTATATGAAGAATGTGCATCAGGAATGGAGGGAAGACTCATTAACAACGTGCAATATGCAGATGATACAACCTCGCTTGCTGAAAGCTAAGAGGACTTAAAATATTAACTGATGAAGATCAAAGATTATAGTCCTTCAGTATGGATTGCACCTCAATGCAAAGAAAATGGGAATCCTCACAATTGGACCAATAAATAGCATCATGATAAAGGGAGAAAAGATTGAAGTTGTCAAAGACTTCATTTGGTTTGGATTCACCATCAACACTCATCAAAACAGCAGTCAAGAAATTAAAGGATGTGTTGCATTAGGCAAATCTTCTGACAAGACCCCTTAAAATGTTCAAGAACAAAGATGTGAGTTTGAGTTTCGTACTGTTGCGCATGGGGTCGTTATGAGTTGGAACCAACTTGATTTCACCTATCAACAACTGGTGTGGCACTCTAGGCTAAGAACTGGATTGCTAATCATAAATGTCAGTGGCTGAAAGCCTGCAGCTGCTCCTCAGAAAACCTATACAGGACTGAGCCAATGGCATTTAGCAACTACAAAAACAAAATCTAAGAGTGCAGAATTCTTCAGGAAAGTGTTAGAGAGGTGGAAACAACACCTTCAGAAGTGTTAAGGACTTGCTGTTGTTAAGTGTCACTGAGTTGGCTCGGACTCATAGTATATGTTTTCTGAGAAGCTGCTAGTGAGTTTGAACTGCTGACCTTGTGGTTCAAACCGATCTTGTGGTCCAGTGCTTATCCTGGAGTGCCACACCAGAACTCCATGGAGGAGATACTGAGAAACAATTACTTCATATTTGGATATGTTTGTTTAATAAAAGTTTCTATGGTTTTATAGCAGCACTTTTTGACTCTTATTTTGTTATTGCTGTGTTAGGAGATGGAGACTGTCCCCAGACCCAGACTTTCTAGGATTTACAGAGGAAAGCTTGTAAAAATGGCTGGGAAATTATGAAGGGTGGAAAAACAAAATCAAAGGGAAGAGCTTGCCCGATAAGATATTGTTGTTGCTGTTGTTAAGTTGTTGTCTAAGGGAGGTGTTGCTGTTGTTAGGTGCCATCGAGTTGGTACCGACTCATGGC
>NW_006410025.1:2059-3511 GCF_000296735.1 Chrysochloris asiatica | reverse complement strand
TCCAACTCACAGCAACCCATTATAGGAGAGGCCAAGATGGCCAAACTTCGTCTTTCATACTTTGAACATATTGTCAGGAGGGACCAGTCACTGGAGAAGGATATCATGTTTGGTAAGGTGGAGGGTCAGAGGAAAAGAGGAAGACCCCCAGTGAGATGGAATGGCCAAGTGGCAGCATCAATTAGACTCAAGCGTGGCAACAGTAGTGAGGTTGGCCCAGGATCGGGCAGTGTTTCGTTCTGCTGTCCATAAGGTCACTATGGGTTGGTACCAACTTGATGGCACCTAACAACAACAACAACAAGGAGTGGTTGGTGAGTTTGAATCCCGTGCTTACCCTACAGCGCCAGTGCTTACCCTATAGCGCCACACCAGTACTTCAAGGTATTTTTTGTTGTTAAGTGCCCTTGAGTCAGTTCAAAGCCATAACTACCCTGTATAGGGTGTTGGAGGAACGACTGGTGAATTTTAACTACTGATCTTGTAACTGACACCAACCTTGTGGTTGAATGCTTATCCTACAGCGCCACCATCAGGACTCCCCCAGATATTAGCCACACCAAAGAAATCTTAGCTGCTATTGAGTCAACTCCATAGATGTCAGAATAGGACTGCACTCCATAGGGTATTTTGATTGGTTTGTTTTGTTTTGACCAGGTAGTCCTTTGATTTAATGGTTTAGAAAATAGAAAGATATAACTACACAGTCAATAACTGCTTTCAAACCAAGATGAGGGTATGCATGGCACTGGGACAATCACATGGAAATACTGAGACTCACAGTAACAGTGCACATTTTGAAGAATGCAACCAATGTCATTACATAGCTTCTGTAGAAATTGTTAAATGTAAACCTTCAGTGAAAACACAATACTAGATTATTTTAATAGATTAGCATAATATTTGTTGTTGTTGTTGTTAAGTGCTGTCGAGTGGATTCCGACCCATAGCGACCCTGTATAGAGTTTCCAAGGAGCAGCTGGTGAGCTTGAACCACTGACCATTGCAGTTAAAATGACTTTGCAGTCTGACACATTAGCCCACAGTGTCACACAATACTGTAGAAAAAGAGAAACATTGGCCAAGACAAAACTGTCTTCATAACTCAGGCCCTTAATTGAAGTATTCTTCTAATATCAACTGAATGTATGTTTTTAAACCTACCAGCAAGACTCAGGATATCACTAAAATAGCTTCTAAAATGTCATTCATTGAAGAAATCTTCATACTATCATGCTCTCTCATAGATGTCAGAAAAGATTCTCATTCATTCCTTTTCATTTATTTTTCAACTCAGTATATTCTAACATAAAATCAATCATTGGAGTTTTCCCACATAAAAAAGAAAAAAATAGATACCAATGTTCAGTCAAAAGGACTAAATTTTCAAAGGATATTAAACATTTGCTTCTGGGGAGTACTTTGATAAAAATAAGTAAAAATTATTACCAT
>NW_006410025.1:0-544 GCF_000296735.1 Chrysochloris asiatica | reverse complement strand
AAAAAAAGGGAACAGAGGTAAATATGGTTGATTGATGGTACATGGAGGGGAGTGTAGTCATTGCAATGAAACAAAATAGATAATCTACCCTGAAAACTTTCACTCAATCCACAATGAAAACTTTCACACACAAAAAAAAAAGCTCAAGTATAAAGATCCAAGCCTGATCTTTATCTTTTCAACAGACTCTAAGGAGAAGAAAATTGATCATAAAACATGATTCTCTTTGAGGGGTTGTGCTGGATAAAGGAAAGGAATGGATGGTAGATTTTGACAGTTTCCTCTGGCATTGACCTGCCTCCGTGCTGTCCACATTCACTCCCACAAAGGACTTACGGACATTTAAAAAAAAAAATTAATTGTAAAAGCTTTTATTGTGTATTGAGGAATTGAGTGGTAATTTACATAGAAGAACATCGGGTTTTATACTCAGCCTATCATAACATATGTATATATTTTTTTAATTTAAGGTTTTTATTGTGGATTGAGTGAAAGTTTACAGGGCACATCATCAGTTTCACATTCAACAATTCATATAACTTGT
>NW_006410024.1:17297-18426 GCF_000296735.1 Chrysochloris asiatica | reverse complement strand
TAGTGGGTAAGTGAAAAAGAGGATGACTCTCATTGAGATGGATTTACACAGTGGCTGCAACAATGGATTCAAATGGAATAACAATTGTGATGATACAGCAGTATGAGACCATGTTTCATTCTGTTGTGAATAGACTCTCTATGAGTCAGTGTTGACTCAATGGCTCCTAACAGCAACAGCCGATAACTTAGACAAGGTCGTACTCGACTTAAGTGGGTCATAAATTAATCATCTTTCAGTAGTATCTAATAAAAACAGCAGAATAGGCACACACAATAGGAAGACAGAAGCCATGTGAGTACCTGTCTAAAAACAAATGAATGTTGAGATTTGAAGGTAGACATAGGAAACAAGATTAGAGGCCCACAGAAGAAATCAACATAGCTATGATGCTGATTTATTCTTTCAGTAACCAGAATTATGAGACAATGAATTTCTATTCATTAAAGCCATCCATATGTGGAATTTAGTTTCAGCAGTTCTATAATACCAAGACAGTCTTTCATCTGACACTTTGATAGTAGACAAATTTTGGTGTGAGAGAAAAAGAAAATGGAATGAGAATTGGACGTGAGGGGTCTCTTTGGGTTCCGTAGTTTCAAGCTTTATTTTGTATTTTTAGTTAAACCATGCCAGCCCTTTTCTAGCTATGAAATTTAATCACTATCAAGGTACAGTATATGTAATAATTCTGTTATGTTTATTATTTAACTGTAAGAAACAAGCTGCATAGATTATATTGCATTCATATTAAATCCACTGACATCAGACATCTACCTCATTTAATCTACTTTTTAACCCATCAGTATCTTGATATCTAAATCAGACAAACCTAATGCAATCTTTCTTATGCTTGATCTTTCTATATGGTTTCACAGTTGCTATTGATCCTTGCCTTTGTTACATATCTTTCTTCTATAATATCTCTGGTAAAATATTTTCCTAATTTTCCTTTTACCCCTAAGAGATTACTTCTCAGTCTTTCATACTCCATTTTCATTTTCTGATTGACTATTTTTTGAAGTTCTATCTTTTGTTTTCTTTATGCACCCCATATACTCTTTCTAGTTTATTTTACTCAGTAAGTTAAATACCACTAATACACAGATTTATTAATTCATCAAATATT
>NW_006410024.1:14210-15318 GCF_000296735.1 Chrysochloris asiatica | reverse complement strand
CACTTTTTTAAAAGTAAAGTTACAGAATGTGGAAGCTGACAGTAAGTGAGAGCAGGAATAGATGAGCCTCGATATTATGCAAACTTGGAACTGAATATTGCTGGGGACTTAGATCAATTTCTTACCTGATTTTGTGCACATCTGCTTTTACCATATTTCCTTCTACATACTAGTTTCTAATGAAAACACATCCCATTGATGGCTATGAGTTGAACAACTTATTGACATATATTTAGTTAGCTTTTCTTCCCCATGAAAGTGTGATGGGTATGTGACAGTGAGTCTATGATACGTGACAGTCTATGAGAAGGTAAATCTGACTGGGACTACTTGAGTGTACAGGTTTTGATGTATCCACTTTAATGTGGTAAATAAGGTGACTTAGTAAAAGCATAGCTTCTGTGGACTCTCTCTAATCCTACAAGACTTTTTAGGTGATCTACAAGTCAAAATGAAAAGTCTAAACAAAAATGTCAATAAATGTCCACTGTATTAACAGTGAAGCTTTTCATAAAAAAAAAAAAAAAATCGTTCATGCTTAGCAACTATTTGCTGACATTAAACAAAAATAAATCACTACAAAGAATATTATATTTCTTTGGTCTTGTGATGGCATATTCTTCATCTTCTAGCATCTTGTTACTATTATCAGGTGACTATCATCAAGTCAGATTCAAGTCATAGCAACCCTATGCAAGACAGAACAAAGTACTTTCCTATCCTGAACTACCTTCACAATTTTCAGACCTTTTTTTGTTTTTTTTTTCAGCCCATTGTTGCAGTCTCTATGTCAATCTATTTCATTAAGAGGCTTCCTCTTTTTTGCTGACCCTCTATATTACCAAGAATGAAGTCCTTTTTTCCAGGGACTAGTTTCTCCTGGTAATATGTCCAAAGAAATTGAGATGAAGTCTCATCATTCTTGCTTCTAAGGAATTTTGACTTTACTTCTTCTAAAACTTATTTGCTTGCTCTTCTGGTACTCCATGATAATATTTGTAACTAAGGCCATGATTCAAGCTCATCAGTTCTTCTCCAGCTTTCCTTATTCATTATCCTGTTTGTACATGTATACTAAGTGTCTGAAATTACCAAGGCTTAAGTCAGG
>NW_006410024.1:10966-11652 GCF_000296735.1 Chrysochloris asiatica | reverse complement strand
AGTGGAAATTTCCCCTCATAAGATTCTGGATGTTGTTCAGGAATCCAACTATGGTCTTGTGTAATACAGAGACTCTGCAGGAAGCCTCCTTCACTTGGCATGTTGTATCCCCATTTTAGGTATTCCAATCAGTTATAGACAGAAGATGGACTTACAAGCTTTCTATGGTGATATTTCTGGCTATTACTTTCTTTCTCCCTCCAGTGTCTGTTTTATAGTGGTATGCCAGGAAAACTAAGATTCAAAAGACAGCCAGAGGAACAAACAAGATGGCGGATCGGGTGGACGTATAGCAGAGAGCTCCGTCAACAACAACACAGAATGCCCGAACAAGCAGGCTCAGGGGATGGTCCTAGAACTCTGAAACACATATAAAGGAATACTTAGAAGGTTGGAAGGCTCATAGCTGGGGGAATTTTGAGGCAGAAGCAAGAAATCTATTGCTATATAGTCCGGGATGCTCAGCTGCTCCAGGAGCCGCCATCTTGGGTGAGACCACGTGGGGGAAAGATCGGAGCAGCCACAGACATCGGGCAGAACCGCTGAAATAAAGGTGTGGACATTCTTCTCTTTTGGTAGCTGTTCATTGGTCCCTTGCTGTCTGCACACCTCCATTCTGATGAATATAGGGGTGCCTGAGCTAGTGGGCACCCAGCCCCACCCTCGGAGGGTTCTACTACACATGC
>NW_006410024.1:3066-8541 GCF_000296735.1 Chrysochloris asiatica | reverse complement strand
AAAAAAAAGACAGCCAAGCATCTTAACATTGTTTCCCCCTTTTTCCCCATTCCAACCATGTCTCAATCTCTGTATCACATAGCCCTGTTATTCCAGGGTTGTGCATATATCATTAGTTGCCTCTGTCCCACTTCAGCTTCATATTCATCCTATCGTATTACATTTCATTGCAATTATTACAATTCCCTCCATGCATCATCAAATAACTAAAGGATACACCCCACAGGCCCACCTGCCCTGGCTATCAGCAAACAGCTCCTCTACCTCCCTGAGTCCTGTGTCCCCATCCACTCCATCTGTCCATGCTAACATCTCTGTTTCCATGCCTGGCTTCAATGCCTGTCTGGGTAGGGTCACACTTTCTGCTCTTCTAGCTTGGTGGTCCCAGGGACCTCCACCCCTGGGATACAAAATCAATCAATCTCCTCCTTTTGCCAAAAAACAAACAAACAAACAAACAAAAAAACTGCCTCTACATTTCCGACCCTCACAGTCAGTCCTGATGGCAGTTATACACAGTTAGTTGTACCACAAGAGTCTTATCCCCATTTCCTTTCATCAGCCCATTCCCAACAGATTGGAAATCATTCAGTGGAGGTTTTATCTACCCCTGCACCATCTAGAACTAGGCTCCCCCTTGAAAGCCTGTAAGCCAGTCACTTCTTGTCTTTATAGGACCCCCACCCACCCCATTTTGGGTCTGGGCAATTTCCAGCTCCCCTCACGATATTCTAGTCAGTTAGAGGTTGAAGACGGGCTTACATATTCTCTGTTGTGATGTTTCTGGCTATCCCCCCCACCACCCTTAAGTATCTATTTCACAATGGTAGGCAAGGGAAACCAAGATTCAAAAGACAGCCAAGCATCCTAACATTATTCATCTTTTATCCCCTTTCAGGCCATGCCTCTATCCCTGTATCCTAAAGCACTATTATTCCAAGCTTGTGCATACATTATCATTTACCTCTGTCCCATCTAGCCCATGTGAACCTGCCCAACCATCCTCCTGTCCGTCCACCTTGTTCTTCTTTTTCCCTCCCCCTTCTTGTGTATTGTTGTCCACCGCCCAGCACCCAGGCTCTCCTATGTCTATTCCCCACCCTGTGCTCTTTCTTTCCCTCCCTCCCTCCCTCCCTTCCTCTCACCCCATACATACAGGTGATCTGCATTTATGTATATATATATATAGATAGATAGATTTTTTGCCCCCTTTTGGGTAGAGTTTTTTTTTTTTTTTTCAGTCCTTTACAATAATGGTCTTATGCAGTATTTCTCCTTTTGTGACTGAATAATTTCACTCAACATAATGTCCTCAAGGTTTATCCATGTTATATGATGGCTTGCAGCTTCCTTTTAGTTGTTCAAGGTAGCATAGTATTCCATTGTGTGTAAGTACCACAGTTTGTTTATCCATTCTTCAATTGATTGGCATTTTGGTTGTCTCCATTTTTTTGCTATTGTAAATAGTGCTGTTATGAACATTGGTGTTCATGTCTACTCGTGTTATGGCTCATATTTCTTGTGGGTTAAAACCAAGTAGAGGAGTTGCTTGGTTGTGAGGTATTTCTATTTCCAACCTTCTGAGGAAGCACCATATTGCTTTCCAGTGTGGTTGGACCATTTTCAGTCCCACCAACAATGTCGGAGGGCCCCAATCTTTCTGCATCTTCACCAGCATTTGTTGTCCTCTGCTTTTTTGATCTTTGCTATTATTGCTGGTGTGAGATGATACCCCATTGTTGTTTTGATTTGCATTTCTCTGATTGCTAGTGATCGTGAACATTTCTTCATGGGTTTGTTGGCCGCCTGGATCTCCTTCTTGGGAAGTGTCTGTTCATGTCCTGTGCCCATTTTTTAATTGGGTTATTTGTCTTTTTCTTGTAGATGTATTGTAGTTTCCTACATATTTTAGAACTGAGTCCTTTATCTGATGTGCTGTTGCAAAAGATTTTTTCCCATTCTGTGGGTTCCCCTTTTACTCTTTTGGTGAAGCCTTTTGATAAACATAAGTTTTTAATTTTTTAGTACATCCCACTCATCTATTTTGTCTACTTTTGTTTGTGTAGTTTTAAAAATGTTTGTTAGTATATGCCCTGAATTAGCGCCTTCACATCTGTCCCTATTTTTTCATTGATGACCTTCATAATTTTGGGATTCACATTTAGATCTTTAATATATGCTGAGTTTGTTTTTATATAGGGCATGATGAGGTAAAGGTCTTGTTTCATCCTTTTGCATATTGCTTTCCAGTTCTGCCAGCACCATTTGTTAAAGAGACTATCTCATCCACATGCAATATACCTAGGTACTTTGTCGAAAATCATTTGGCAGTATGTGGATGGGTTAATTTCTGGATCGATTCTGTTCCATTGACCAATGTATCTTTCAGTATTTCAGTACCAGGCTGTTTTGACCACTGTGGCCATGTAGTAAATTTTGAAATCAGAGAGTGAGAGACCTCTAACCTTGTTCTTCTTAAGCAGTACTTTGCTTATCCTGGTCTCTTTCCTTTCCATATGAAGTTAGTAATTGTCTTTTCTAACTCTTTGAAGAATGCTGTTGGAATCTGGATTGAGATTGCCTTATGTGTGTAAATTGCTTTGGGCAGTACTGACATTTTCACAATGTTGAGTCTTCCTATCCAGGAACATGAAATGCTCTTCCACTTCTGTATGTCTCTTTTGGTTTCTTGTAATAGTGTTTTGTAATTTTCTTCGTATAAGTACTTTGTTTCTCTGGTTATGTTTATTCCTAAGTATTTCATCCTTTGGGCGGCTATTGTAAATGGTATTACTTGCCTAATGTCCTTTTCAGCTCTATCATTGTAGCTATAGAGAAATCCAACTGATTTTTTTATGTTGGTCTTATATCCTGCCACTTTGTTGAATCTTCCAATGAGGTATAGTAGTTTTTTTTAACCTCGTCTTTGGGGTTTTCTATGTATAGAATCATATTATCTGCAAATCAAGAGTTTTACTTCCTCTTTTCCAATTTGAATGCCTTTAATTTATCTATCTTGCCATATGTTGTTATTAAGTGCCCTTGAGTCGGTTCCGACCCATAGCGACCCTGTACAGGGTTTCCGAGGGTGTAACTCTTTACGGGAGTAGAAAGCCTTATCTTTCTCCCACGGAGCAGCTGGTAGTTTCGAACCGCTGACCTTAATGTTCGCAGCCCGATTCGTAACCACTACGCTACCAGAGCTCCTTATCGTACAGCTCTGGCTAAAACTTCCAACACAATATTGAATAGGAGTGGTGACAAAGGGCATCCTTGTCTGGTTCCTGTTTGCAGAGGGAAGGCTTTCAGTTTCTCTCCATTGAGAGTGATGTATGCTGTTGGTTTTGTATATATGTTCCTGGTTATGTTGTGGAATTTCCCTTTAGTTCCTACTTTGTTGAGTGTTTTTATCAGGAATGGATATTGGATTTTGTCAAATGTCTTTTCTGCATCAATAGATATGATCATGTGATTCTTTTCCTTTTTCTTATTTATATGGTGGGTTACATTGATTGTTTTTTTTAATGTCGAGCCACCCTTGTATCCCTTTTCGGAAACCCACTTGGTCATGATGCATTATTTTTTTTGATGTGCTGTTGGATTCTGTTGGTTAATATCTTGTTGAGAATTTTTGCATCTATGTTCATGAGGGATGTTGGTCTATATTTTTCTTTTTTAGTGAGGTCCTTGCCTGGTTTTGGTATGAGGGCTATGCTTGCTTCATAAAAAGTACTAGGAAGTTTCCCATCCTCTTCTATATTGTGGAATAATTTGAGTAAAATTGGTGACAGTTCTTTCCTGAATGTTTGGTAGAACTCACCCATGAAGCCATCTGGGCCTGGACTTCTTTTGGTTGGCAGTTTGTTGATGACCTGCTCAATTTCTTCTTTTGTTATGTGTTTGTTCAAGCTTTCTACTTCATTCTGAGTAAGTTTAGGTAGGTCATGTTTTTCTACAAATGTGTGCATCTCTTCTAGGTTTTTGAAGTTGTTAGAGTACAACTCTTCATAGTATTCTGTTATTGTCCTTTTGATTTCATTTGATTTTGTTGTGATATCATCCATGTGGTTTCTAATTCAAGTTACTTGTGTCCTCTCCCTCTTTTCTTTTGTTAGTTTTGCCAATGGTTTGACAATTTTATTAATCCTTTCAAAGAATCAGCTTCTTGTCCTGTTGATTGTTTCTATAGTTTTTCAATTTTCCATCTTGTATTTCTGCTTTTATCTTTATTATTTTCTTTCTTTTGGGACTGTAGGTTCCCTCTGATGGTCTGCTTAGAGATGTTGCATTAATGTGTTAATTTTGGTTCTTTCCTCTTTTTGGATATATGCATTTATTGCAATAAATTGTCCTCTCAGCACTGCTTTCGCCGTGTTTTGGTAAGTTGTGTCTTCATTCTTGCTTGTTTCTAGGAACTTTGTGAATTCATGTTTAATTTCTTCTGTTACCCAGTTACTTTTCAGCAGGGTGTTGTTTAGTTTCCATGTATTCAACTTTATTTCCTTGTCTTTTTATTGTTGAGTTTTAGTTTTATAGCATTGTATTCTGAGAAGATGCTCTGTAGAATTTTGATGTTTGTAAATTTATGGAGGCTTGCTTTGTGACTGAATACATGATCAATTCTGGAAAATGATCCATGCACACTGGAGAAGAATGCATATTGTGCTGTTGTTGGATTGAATGCTCTGTATACATCTATGAGTTCAAGTTGGTTGTTTGTATTGTTGAATTCTTCTGTTAGTTTGTTCAGTTTCTTTCTGGTTGTTCTGTCCCTTTTTAAAAGTGGCGTATTAAAATCTCCCACTATAATTGTAGAGTCATCTGTTTCTTTCTTCAGTTCTAGTAAGGTTTGCTTCATGTATCTTGGTGCTCTTTCATTGATAGCATAGATATTTCTTATGGTTGTGTTGTCTTGCTCAGTTGACACTTTGATCATGAGATCGTGTCCTACTTTGTCTCTTATGCTGGTTTTTATTTTGAACTTTACTTTGTCAGAGATTAGTATTGCCTCTTCTGCTTGTTTAGTGTTGCAGTTAGCTTGGAAATTTTTTTCCGTTCTTTAACTTTTAGTCTGTTGTGTGAGGTGTGTCTCTTTCAGGCAGCATATTGAAGGGTCTTGTTTTCATATCCATTGTGCCACTCTGTCTCTTTACTGGTGCGTGCATTCAACCAATTGCCATTCAATATAATTATCAATAGGTATGAGTTAATTGCTGCCATTATGTTATGGTTTTGGTAGTGCTGTTTGTTCTTTTGTTCTGCATTCCTTCTTGTGTTAGGTTTGTGTTTTTTGTGCTATTTCTTGTCAGTTTGTTCTCAGTTTTCATGTTTACTTGTTCTGTTTGGAAGTTCATTTTCATGGTAAGTTGTGAAGTATTTACATTCTTTGGGGTTACCTTATAGTCTACTAACTTTTCTCTCCCTTTAAGAGAATCCATTGTATCCTGTAATTTACCTGGGATCCCTCTACCTGGA
>NW_006410024.1:0-1576 GCF_000296735.1 Chrysochloris asiatica | reverse complement strand
GTAGGGAGAAAAGGCTCCCACCTCCAGGAAACATGCGTGATCAAAAGGACCAAAAACAGAAGCACTATAAATGCAGAGAAAAATACCACCACTTTGGAACAGAAATGAAGATGTGGTTGACTGTCCTGAGCTAAACAGTCAATGTGTGTGCAAGGTAGAAGCCTCCCACAGTGGGTGTGGGTGTCCACTCGCTCAGGCCCCTCCTCTAGTCACTATAGTAGGGGTGCGAAGGTAGATATTAAGAAGTTAATGGGAGAAAGATTGTCCTCTATTTTTGTCTCTGAAGGTCAGTTTGGTGTCTGCATGTGCACAGCGCAATTCTCGAGATGGTTGAGTCCTTTTATGTTGGGGTTTTACAGATTGTACTATAACGGTCCTGCACACGGAGCCCAGGCAGCACAACTGCCACCAATGGGACTGTGAACCGCAATGTCAGCAGCTCGAAACACGAGCTGCTTGGCGGGAGAAAGGTGGGGGCACTCTGCTCCTTCAAAGACCCACAGCTCCAGAAACCCCGCACAGGGTCACCTGGAGTTGGAACACACTCCAAGGCACACAGCCACCAAGGGTCTAGCTCAAATCAATTTCAGGGCTGTTTCTCCGCAGCTGATGTCATTAGTGGCCGTCTAGCTCCCTCTTTCTGTACCATGGGGGAACTGCGGGGTCAGTGCTGTTTTTTGGGGGTGCACATCCACCTGCCTGATGGCTTCCTGGCTGAGTGAAGAAGGCGCTCCAGGAAAGATGCGGGAGAAATGTGTACAATCTCCCACGAATCTTTATGCAAGTGTTTCTGCACCACTTTTAGAGCAGGTTCACTGAGCCGGAAAGGCTGTAACCCAGCCCTCTAAGCTGCCAGTGCAGGGTAGCCACAGAGGGAGTTCTGTCTCCTGATCCCTAACTTGCAGTATTTTCCTTAATATTGTGATTTTTTTTTTTTTTTTTTTTTACTTGCAAGTGCGGGAAACTGACGTCCTGGACCTTATGGTAGATTCGAAGCTCTGGAGTTGTTCTGTGAGTGCTTCTTGTGTGAGCTATCAGTCTCTCTCTAGCATGGATATTTCCCTACCTGACTTTCTCCACTGCCGCCAACACCGGAAGTCCAGGGATAAGATTCTGATGATTCAATAGTGAGTAGTTGTTATCATGACTAATTGCAGTGGTCACAACTGTAAAGGTAAAGGTTTTGTAGCAAAAAATGTAAGTTAGTCTTATATTCCAGGAAGAGAGGACCCTAGCACCATCAACGGAAAAGAACAGGAGCAAAATGTGGGGCCCTATCCAGAGAAGTCCAGGAGCTCTGGTAGCATAGTGGTTACGAATCAGGCTGTGAACCTCAGGGTCAGCAGTTTGAAACTACCAGCTGTTCTTCAGGAGATAGATGAGGTTTTCTGCTCCCATAAAGATTTACAGCCTTGGAAACCCTGTACAGGGTTGCTATGAGTCAGAACTGACTCCACAGCACATAACAACAACAACAACATCCAGAGAAGTCCATATTTTGACTCTTATGGACACCTTTTAACCTTCTTTAGCTTCAGCTTGAACTTGAATATGAACAGTTGTTCCTACTGTTCCA
>NW_006410023.1:17783-19439 GCF_000296735.1 Chrysochloris asiatica | reverse complement strand
ATTTACCACTGTCTCATTTAACCCATGCAAATCTGCCTCAGTGTTCCCTTATCTACCTGTTCTTCAATCCCCCTCCCTCTTCTTGTGTATTGGACACTTAAGCTGTCTCCAACTATTTGCTATTGTGAATAAAGCTGCTATGAACATTGGTGTGCATATATCTACTTGTGATATGGTTCATATTTTTTGTAGATATATACCATAGGAATTATTGCATTATAAGGTATTTTTTTTTTACAACTTTCTAAGGAAAAATAATCGGGCTATGAGCTGCAAGTTCAGCAGTTCGAAACTACCAGCTGTTCCATGGAAGAAAGATGAGGCTTTCTGCTCCTGTAAAGATTTCCAGCCTCAGAAACCCTGTCCAGGGTCGCTATGAGTCGGAACTGACTCCATGGCACATAACAACAATAACAAAGGAAATTCCATAATGTTTTCCTGAGTGACTGGACCATTTTGCATTCCCTTTGAGTTGCTATGAGTCAGTACCGACTTGATGGCACCTAACAACAACAACAAGAGAGAAATAAGATATTTATTTATCACATTATTTATGGAGAATAACAATGTCTGATATAAGCAGAAAGTTGTGGCTACTATCAACATCACCAGCATAAAATTTGAAGATATTTGATTTTGTTTGTGCATAACATTGTGACAACTTTTTATTAAAGCTGGATTACGAGAAACATGAATGCAAAGATAATCCATTAAATCTATCAATATTTAAAAGCCTTAAATAGTCTTACTGGAACATACAGAAATGTTTTCCAATATTAAGTACTTAAAATGAATCATGATCTTATTAGATCACATCCTATAATATTCAAATAAATTTTCCATCTTTATATTTATGAAATTTCAGTCCTATAAAGAAAATGGTTGGGATCCTGGTATGGTATTGTGGTAATGCGTGGTAATGTGCTGGTGTGTGGTAATGTGGTGTGGCAATGTGCTGAAATGCAAAATCTGTTTGAACCCCAGATCATCAGTTCAATCTCACCAGGCACTCTTCAGAAAACCTATATAGGGTCGCCATGAGTCAGAACCAACTCTATGGCACTTAACAACAACAACAAAGAAAACGGTGCTTTGTATGTTCAAGTACCATCACTCTTCTGTCAGTTTGTATCGTGCATTGGGCAACTCTATACAAAAGTCCTTCTTAAAGTGGCAAAGAGCAAAGATGCAAGTTTGAGGATCAAGCTTTGGTGAGTTCAGTTCCCTAATATGCATGTGAAAGCTGGACAATGAATAAAGAAGACCAGAGAAAAACTGATGCATTTGAATTATGATGTTGGAAAAGAAGGGCAAACAAATCTATCTTAGAAGAAGTACGGTCAGAATGCATCTCAGAAACAAGGATGGTGAGACTTTGTTTCATGACCTTTGGGCATGGTGTGAGAAGGGACCAGTTCATGGAAAAGGACTACATGCTTGACAAAATGGATGGACAGAAAAATGAGGAAGACTCTCAAGGAGATGAGTTGACACAATGGCTACATCAGTTACCTTGAACATAAAAATTATGAGGATGCTTCAGGACCGAGCAGCGTTTCACTCTGTTGAATTTAGGGTTGCTATGAGTTGAATCAACTCAACAGCACCTAACAACATCAACAATGTTAATTTTATTATTATTATTATTGACTTGGT
>NW_006410023.1:5665-16767 GCF_000296735.1 Chrysochloris asiatica | reverse complement strand
TTGGTTCTGACACATAGTGACCCTAAGACCTTCCTAGGCTGTAAAGCTTTGCAGGAGCAGAAAATTGACCATCAACCTTGTGGCTCACAGTCCAGTGCTTATCCCACAGAGATGCCACATTCTCAATCCAATACATGTTGTTGTTGTTGATAAGAGTGGCCAAATAAGTTCAGACCCATAGTGACCCTCTGTATAAGAGAATGAAATACTGCTCATTCCTGCACCATGCACACAATTACTCTTGAGGTCATTGTTGCTGTCACTGTGACCATTCACCTAACTGGAGGTCTCCCTATTATCACAATATTTCCACTGTACCAAGCATGATGCTCTTCTTAAGGGAGTGGTCTGTCCTAACAATATGTCTGAAGTACGAGAGATTAAGTCTAGCCTTCTTGACTTCTAAGGAGCATTCTGATTGTACTTATTCCAACACAGATTTGTTTGTTCTTTTGGCAGTCCATAGTACCTTTATTTTTCATTTCTAACAGCATAACACAAATGCATCAATTCTTCTACAGTCTTTTGTTGTTATTGTTTTTTCCCATATTCATTATCCAACTTTTCTTTTGCACACAAGGCTATTGAAAATACCATGGCTTAGGTCAGGAGCACTATAGTCTTCAAACTGACATCTTTGCTTTTGAACACTTTAAAGAGGTCTTATGCAACAGATTTGCCTAATGCATTACATCTTTTATTTTCTTGACTGCTGCTTTCTTGGGCGTGGATGGTTGAAACAAGCAATATAAAGTCTTCGAAAACTTCAATCTTTTCGCCATTTACTATAATGTTATTTACTTTTTCAGTAGTGAGGACTTTCCTTTTTTTTTCATTGAGGTGCAACTCATACTGAAAGCTGAGTTCTTTGATCTTCATCAGTAAGTATTTTAAGTCCTTTTAGTGTTCAGCAAGCAAGGTTGTATCATTTGCATATCACAGGTTGTTACTGAGCTTTCCTCCAATCCTGATGCTGTGTTCTTCATATATTCCAGTTTCTCAAATTATTTGCTCAGCAAACAGATCGAATAAGTATGATGAAAGAATACATCCTAGCTGAAGTATATCCTGAATTTAAACCATTCGGTGTTCCCTTGTTTTGTTTGAACAACTGCCTCTTGGTCTATGTTCAGGTTCCTCATGAGCACAATTAAGAGTTTGGAAATATTCATTCTCCACCATATTGTCCATAGCTTGTCATGATCTACACAATGTTTTCATTATGTAGATGACTTTTCATCATCAATAAAATGCAGGTGAACATCTTTCTTGTATTTTCTCCTAGTCCAATTCCAGCTGATGTAAGCAATGATATCTGTCATTTCACATCCTGAGAATTAAACCTCTGGCAATTCTCTGTCAATGTACAGTAGCAGTCATTTTAAAATTATTTTTTAGAAAAAAAATTACTTGCATGTGATAATAATGATAGTGTCTGATGATTTCCACATTCCATTGGTTCACCTCTCTTTGGAATGGGAACAAATATGTATCTCTTCAAGTAGTTTGGCCAGGTAGCTGTCTTTCAGATTTTCTGACCTAGATGAGTGAGTGCCTCCAGTGCTGTTTCAATCAGTTTGTTGAAAGATTTCAATTTGTATTTCATCAGTCCCCAGAGACTTGTTCTTTGCCAGCTCCTTCAGTGCACTTTGGATTTCTTCCTGCAGTACCAATGTCTGTTGATCATTTGCTACCCTTTGAAATAATTGAACATTGATCATTTGCTTTTGATACAGTAACTCAGTGTATTCTTTCCAACGTCTTTTGACATTTTCTACATCATTCAATATTTTGCCTATTTCATTGTTATGTGCCATTAAGTCAGTTTGACTCATAACAACCTTGCATAGGGTTTTCAAGGAGTGACTTGTGAACTTGAACTGCTGATCTTGCACTTCAAACGAATGTTGTAGTCCAGCACATTATCCCACAGTACCACACATAGATTCCTTCAGTATTGAAAGTATAGGCTAGAATTTTTTCCTCAGTTATTTCAGATTGAAAAATATAGAGTATGTTCTCCCCATTTGATTTTCTAACTCCTGATCGGTGCATATTTCATTATATTTGATTTTGTGTTCTCGAGCTGCTCTTTGAATTTTCTGTTCAGCTCTTTCAAGTCTTCATTTCTGCCATTTACTTTAGCAATGGAAAACAAGTTTCAGAGTTTTTTTCTAATATCCATTTTGGTCTTTTCTTTCTTCTTTGTCTTCTTAGTGATCTTTTGCTCTCTTCTTGTATGATGTATCATCCCACAAATCTTCTGGTTTTAGGCATTGGTATCTAATGTATACAATCTGTTCTTGGGGTGACCTCTAAAGCAAGTCCATAAGAGCCAACATATAACCTTGAACATATGTCACCTGAATTTAATTTTCTTCAACTTTAGCCTGAACTTATATACAAGCAATTGAGGATCTGTTCCACAGTCTGCCCCTGGCCTTGTTTTGACTGATGATATGGATGGAGCTTTTCCACTGTCTCTTTCAACAGATGTTGTCAATCTGATTTCTGTGTATTCCATTTGGAGAGGTCCTATGCATAATCACTTTTCATGTTGTTTGAAAAAAAAAAAAAAAAAGGTATTTACAATGAAGAAGTCATTGGCCTTGCAAAAATTGCACCATGCATTCTCTGACATCATTTCTGTCACCTTGTCCATATTTTCTAACTACTGATCCTTCCTATGGGTTTCCAACCCTCACATTATAATCACCAGTAATAATCAATACATCTTGATTGCGTGTTTGGTCAATATCAGAACAAATAAGTTGGTAGAAGTTAGTAGTTGAGTAATAGTGGTATTAAGTGGTCTTTTTTGTTCTGGTTATTTTTTTAAGGGTCATTGAGTTGGTACAGACTCATAGCAACTTTATGCACAACAAATGAAACACTGCCTGATCCTGAAGCAATCTTGCCATCATTGCTATGCTTGAGTCTGTTGCTACTGACACTATGCCAAACTATCTCATTTGGAGTCTTGATCTTTCTCAATTACTCTCCATTTTACCAACCATGATGTCCTTCTCCAGGCACTGGTCTCTCCTGATAATATGTTTGACATATAAGAGACAAAAGTCTCACAGCATAACACAAATGCATCAATTCTTCTAAGGCTTTCCTTATTCATTGTCCAACTTTCATATGCATATGAAGCTGTTGTCTTTGATTTTCATCAGTAAGTATTTTAAGTCCTCTTCCCTTTCATTAAGAAGGTAGTGTCCTCTGCATATCACAAGCTGTTAATGAGTCCTCCAGTCCTGATGCCATGTTCTTCTTCATATAATCCAGCTTCTAGGATTATTTGCTCAGCCTACACACTAAATAAATATGGTGAAATGGCACTAACTTCATTCACACCTTTCCATACAATTGTTGTTGTTGTTGTTGTTAAGTGCCATCGAGTCGGGTCCGACCCATAGCGACCCTGTACAGGGTTTCCGAGGGTGTAAATCTTTACGGGAGTAGAAAGCCTCATCTTTCTCCCGCGGAGCGACTGGTAGTTTCGAACCGCTGACCTTGTAGAAGCTGACTAATACCAAATCTGTGGGTCAGATATCAGACTGGAGATTTCACTGACTTATGTGGTTGAAGGGGCTGACAAATCAAAAAAAGGCAAGTCAAGTTGAAGGCTGCTGGTTCACACTGTTGTGAAAACTGACACATCCAAAAAACTCTAGGTGGTGACAGATCTCTGGCTCATATCCAAGAACTGAAAGTGAGATGCAGAATTGAGAGACAGAGAGAGAGTTTTGTCAGAAAATACATATATATTAATGTAGGACACACCCCAAGAAAAGTTTCCTTTCAATTAATTTGCTGTTTACATGAGATCACACAATGGAGACTTCCATAATATCGGCCTAACCTCTAGAGTCATGGTGTGGTGCTGTAGTCGTGGTGTGGTGCTGTAGGATAAATACTGGACCACAAGGTTGGTTTGGGACCACAAAATTGTTGATTCAAACTCACCAGCAGTTCCTTGGAAAGCTTATACAGAGTCACTATGAGTTGGAATCTACTCAGCAGCACTTAACATGTCAAACCACTGAGAATTATAGCCTAGTCAATTAGACATGTAACATTAACTAACTAACAAACTAACAACTAACACTAGTTAGTTGTTTATTTATTAATTTATTTTTTTAAAGGCACTTTAAATGATCCCAATATAGTAGGCCTTGTGTGGTGCTATGGGCTAATGCATCAGACTGTAGTAGTTTGAACTGCAAGGTTGGTGGTTCAAGCTCACCAGCTGCTCCTTGGAAACCTTATACAGGGTCACTATGGGTCAGAATCAACTCAAGGGCACTTAACGACAACAACAGACCCTTGATGAAACCAATGGCAGATTATCCAATAAAAAGGTAGGCATGAGAGAAATGAGATGGCGTATGATTACTTACTAATATACAGTGAACAATTTCACATTTGTTCACTACAGGTTAGTAAGTAAACACAAGTATGACTGTGCTTACTTTTCTTACTGGGTGTGCTATCCATCTCAAGGATTCTAAATTTGAAAAGAGACTGATTCTGTAAGAAGATGCTGCGGAACTAGGAGAGAGACAGGTGTCAGCCATAACTAGAAGCAGAATCTTTGATGTGGTGAAAGACTGTGCTTTCTTTGCTTATTGGGCAATCCTGCCTTAATGACTAAATTTTTTCATGAATTCACATGGTACTAGGCAACTCTCCATTTGTCAATGATTTCCTTTCCAAAGATTTACTTCTTGTTATTTCTTGCCAATATATCAAATTAGTTCAGTGCCAAAGGCTACAAACTTTTACTTAAATAAACTCAAAGTTTTCACATGCCTGCATTTTAGGCCCTGTAGGTTAACTGCAAGATCAGTGGTCCAAACCCACCAACTGTTCTTCCGAAACTCACTATGAGTCAGAATCGATTCCACAGAACTTAACAACAACATTTTTGTTTACAGCTTGATTTCTGCAATAAATAAATAAAAGAAAATTCTTATGTTTGTTTTTGTTTTTAATTAGAATACTTGATGGCCTAGTATATTTCGGAACCTAGAGTCAAACCTCGATGGATTTCATTCCAAAGATCACGATCTTTCTATTACATGAAGTTGACTTTTATATTTAATCTTATAAAGTAAAAAAAAAATCATCATAGTTCTAGTTTTCCTTAATCATTTGTTAATATCTGTCCTAATCATTTGACTTTCAATTCTGTAATCATAAATTCAAAAAATTCTTTACAAGTCAGGCATCCTTAGGAAATATTAATTACCACAATAAAATCTAAACCTTTAAGTACTGAATCTTTCATACTTTCATTCATAATTCCTCAAATGTTACTGGGTTCTTCTCTTAGGTTAGATTCCCTACTAATAGGTACTGAAACTAAGATCCATGTACTAATGACTTATTAAGAAAGAGCTCCCAGAAGCTAGTAAGGAAAGAGAGCAAAGAGAAGGGAAGGAGGAAAAGCCAAGTAAAGATACAAGTTTTGATGAGGTCTTAGCCTCAGTGATCCTACAGAGAGCTGTGAAATGTAAATTGTGATTCAGAAAGTGTCTCAATAGAGACTTTTACCTTTCTCCTTCTTATCAATCACTGTCTGAAATTCACAGTGCTAATTTCAGCTCCTAGGACAAAGCAGTTGTAGATGCAGGAGTGGAGTTTACCAAAACGAATTGCAGAAGAGAGAGGATCAGGGGATGATCCAATGCTTTCTACATATCCTAGTAGGTTCTAGTACTATGATGGGAGGGAGTAGCAACAGATGAGATAAGCACATTTCCTGCTTTAAAGAGATAATAGATTAATGGCAGAGACAGACCTGGGAAAGAAACAAAAAACTGATTCTAATACAACAGGATAAGTAACATATATATATATATATATATATATATATATATATATATATATATATATACATATATATATATATATTTGTAATGCACAAAGTGTAAAGAGCTCACAGATGAAAGGATAACTGTTGCCCAAATATTTTATTGAGGTAACAAAAAATAATTCAATAGAAAATTAGACTAACATGAATTAAAGATTTTTAACTAGTTTGTACTGGTGTGGCACTGTAGTATAAGCACTGAACTATTAACCATAAGGGTCAAATAGCTATTTCTTGGAAACCCTATACAGAGTTGCTATGAGTTGAAACCGACTCAATGGCACTTGACAACAACAAGAATACTATCATGTATACTAGTAATAAAGGAGCTCTCGTAGCGTAGTAGTTACGAATCAGGCTGCAAGCTTCAAGGTCAGCAGTTCGAAACTACCAGCTGCTCCGGGGGAGAAAGATGAGGCGTTCTGCTCCCATAAAGATTTCCAGCCTTGGAAACCCTGTACAGGGTCGCTATGAGTCAGAACTGACTCCACGGCACTTAACAACAACAACGATACTAGTAATAACTAGGCATATAGAAGGAGATATAGAGACACCTAAAACAGCTTCCCAGATATTTTCTACTGGATCAGAACTCACATATATGACCTTTTAGCAATGCATGCAACTACATTACTCACACAAAATATGTGATATTTTCTAGGGAAGCATGCCCCATAACTCAGTGGATTCCAGTTCTATTTATCATAAGCAATTCTAGCCAGATTCTTTATGTTCTGCTAAAATAATTCTACAAAGACTCTGCCAATAACAAATCCCATGGACTTTGCCAGTAGTTCTCTGTCATTAACGTACGATTTTGTGGAGGTTTGATTATGGCATCTTGCTTCTTTTTTTGCTAGGTCATCCCACACACAAAAAAGCATAAAATGCAATCTTTCTGCTAATGAATCCTTTCTCACTTATGTTCTAGTGAAGTTTGCATGCTAATTGATGAATAAACTGAAGTATAGTTTTAGTAGTTTTCTTAAGTTAAAATATGAACACGGTGGGGCTGGGATGATTGGTGATTTACAAAGTAAAACAAAAATTGCTCAGAATATTAATGCAAAATATAGCAAATTTCCAATGAGAATCACAATAGAGACTGTCTGCAGATGGAAGATAAATAACACTTTATTTTTTATTTGTTTGAGATGGAAAAAATGGAATACAGTTAGTACATCAGGAGCACCAAAAATTATTATGAAAAAGAATAATGACAAAAGGATTTGTCTTTCAAAATGTAATATACTATAAAGTCACTGAAGTAGAAACACCACAAAATTGGCATAGGAAGAGAAATATAAATCAGCAGGTCGCAATAGGGATTCTAGAATCAACCTTGGAATTTAATTTATAATAAAAATGATAGTTTAACAAAATGGGGAAGATCTAGTTTATTTAGTAAATTCTAGCTCACCAGCTGCTCCTTGGAAACCCTATAGGGGGTTTCTATGGGTCAGAATCGACTCGACAGCACTTAACAACAACAACTGTTGCAGTAATCCATGGATCAGTTAAAAATAAACTTGGACATTCATGTTAAAAAGTAAATATGGGCTGACTTTGCAGTCCAGGTGAGGAGGTTCCTGGGACCATCAAGGGAGAGGAGTTGAGTACAGGACCCTACCCAGAGAAGCAGTGATGTCAGAGATGGAGCAACTGGGGACTCTGGACCCAGGGAGGGAGAGGAGCTGTGTACTGACAATGGTGTGTGTGTGTGTGGCGGGGGGAACAGCATGCTTGCTGGTTGTATTCTTTTGTTGGTTGATGATGCATGGAGGGAATTGTAATCATTGCAATGGAACAAAATACGATAGGTTGAATGTAAAGCTAATGTTCTCCCAGGGAAACTATCACATAATTCACAATAAAAACTTAAAAAAACAAAAAAGAAGAAAACCAACACAAGCTGGTGGGCATGTCCCTTCCAGTCACAACACAACCAACCCAAACTCGAGGGTCCAGAAACGAGAAGGGGTGACCTGCAAATCTTCAAACTCTATCCTCTGTCAGGGCATAGTTTCCAGAAGTAACTATAGATGACGTTGTTTCTAGCAAGACATGGCCACTCAGAATGCCCGAGAATTGACCAAAGGTAGTCTTCTCTGAACCAAGGACACTGCTGACATCGACCTCTATTTGGGGGCAGTTATGTCCAGAGCTATGGTCGGGGTCTCAGTGTGAAAGTGGGGTGTCTGGTGGGAAGCTAAGGAGTCCTAGTGACATACCAGGTTATACAGTCATCTGCTAACCAAAATCTTTGGTGGTTCAAACCCACCAGCTGGTCCAAGGAAGAAAGATGAGGCAGTCTGTTTCCATAAAGATTTACAACCTTGGAAGCCCTCTGGGGCTGTTCTCTGTTGTCCTATAGGAGTGGTGTGTGTTCCAATCGACTTGAAGACAGTAGGTTTGGAGCTCTTTCTAGTATATGCATGTTTGCATGCTTGTATACATGCAGTTCTGGTGTAGCACGGGAGGATAAAAGCTGGACTGCTAACTTGAAGATGGGCTTTTCAAACCCGCCAGCAGCTCCTCAGAAACCCTATATAGAGTCACCATGAGGTAGAACGAATTTGGTGGCACTTAACAATTACCTGTATGTATACGTATAAAGACATGAGCTCTGATGGTACTAAACTGCTAATCACAAACTTTGGTGGTTCAAACCTATCAGCTACTCCAAGGGAGAAAGAAGGGCAGTCTGTTTCGATAAAGATTAACAGCCTCGGAAACCTTATGGGGTAGTTCCACTCTGTCCTACAGGGTGGTTATGAGTTGGGATTGAGTTGATAGCAAGGGGTTTGGGGTTTTTTTTTTTGGTGTATGTATGTATGCATTGGGTATATGTATGTATAGAGTCCTGGTGTGGATCTCTAAGATAAACACTGGGCTGCAAGGTTGGTTTGAACCACAAGGTTGGCGGTTCAAACTCACTCGTTGCTCTGAGTTGGAACTGATTCAGAACCGACTCGACGGTATTTAACAACAACAACATATGCATATGTGTGTATATGCATTTGAGTTAGATGCATTGGAAGATATTAAAAGTCCCGTGGACTACCAGAAGAACAAGCAAATCTGTGTTGAAAGAAGTGCAGCCAGAATGCTGCTTGGAAGCTATGATGGCCAGACTTTGTCTCTCAAAATCTGGACATGTGAGGAGGGACCAGTCTCTGGAGAAGGACATCATGCTTGGTCAAGTTGAGCGTCAGCAAAAAAAAAAAAGAGGAAGACCCTCTCAATGAGATTGACTTGCACTTCACAACAACAACATATGAATTGTGTAATAGAATATTTGAAATTGGAAGACTGCATTATGGAAGGCATATTTGGGGGACACTTTTTCAGTTGACCGAGTCCTGGTATGAAACTGTTTGGTTAATGCACTGGATTGCAAAGTCCACTCTGAACCGGGAGGCCTACAGTTCAAGCTCACCAGCTGCTTCTTGGAAACTTTATATAGGATTGCTAAGGACCTCTAGTAGCGTAGTGGTTATGAGTCGGGCTGCCAACCTCAAGGTCAGCAGTTCAAAACTACCAATGGTTCCATGGGAGAAAGATGAGGCTTTCTGCTCCCGTAAAGATTTACAGCCTCGGAAACCCTGTGCAGGGTCACTATGAGCCGGAACTGACTCCACGGTACTTAACAATGGGGAGGGCACTTAACAACAACAACTTCCAGCTAAGACAGATTCTATTTTCCAAATAAATAAATAAATAAATAAAAATCAAGTGATCTATATACTTGGTAAAATTACTGTAAGTGATACTACTGACTGTGTCACCTATCCAAATATTTGTCTGAGATGGATAGATAAATGTCTGCGATCTCATGTCAGAGTAAGATGAGCTGTGCAAATTGAGATGGTTTCAAAAATAAAGTCGTACTATATTAAAAAAATAATAAATATGGATGAATAAAATATCATGAAGTATTTTTAATGAAGACAAATAAGAATATGTTAGGAAAATATAGCAGAATCTACGTGGATTTTTTATAACACAAGAATTTTGCATAACACAAGAATTATTAATAAACACATAAGTGAAGAATCATATCAGTAAATACACTTATAATTCATGTGACAAAAGATAGTATCTACTATTAAGTTAACACCATCAAATTAATAATACAATGCAACACAAGACTGCTAAATACAGTGTAGAAAATACTCAAAAGTAATAGTTGTCATAAAATATCAATTCAGGAAAAAATGAGATAATATTTCTCTCATTTTATTAAATGAACACACATATTGATGATGGATTAACAGAACAAAAGTTCCACATATTGTAGATGAATGACTATTCACATTTTTATATTACCATTTTTGACAGTTCTAGTTAAACTCTACCACGCCTTTCAAATTATTAAGCAGTGTTCAATTTAGTGGGCTCTAAAAGATTACACAAACAGCAGAGGATTTACATGTTTCTTATAGTTTAGTTTATAAGTATGACTTAATTTTTGTGAGTGACAAAGAAAGTAAAGATAGTAAAGTTAAAAGTAAAGTTTAGAAAATATAAAACAATTTGCACTCATTTCCAAACACTCTAAGAAAAATGTATTTTTTTTGAAAAGCAGGCTTATAGTAACTTTGCTACATATATTAGTAATTCAGTTGATATATGGAAGTCAACTTTCAAGAGATTTGTCTCAAAACTTTGCACGCATATTTTGTGACAAGCATGATGTCCTTCTCCAGGGACTGGTCCCTACTGAAAAGATGTCCAAATTATGAAAGACAAAGTCTAGCCATCCTGGCTTCCAAGGAACATTCTTGATACACTTCTTCCAACACAGATTTTCTTGTTCTTCTGACAGAACTAGGGAGGATGAGAGAAATTAGGTGATGGCGTGGAAGCACCATTTATGTATAAATACTGTCACAATGCTAGAGCATTTATCTAAGTGTGTTTCTCTGTTATTTGACTCCAATTTCAATTGTTTTTATGCATGCTTTTGATTAGAAAGATTGTCAGAACAAACTGAAAAAGAACCTGAAGTCCAGATAAGCAATCTATTTTATTCATAATTGTAAATATATTATTTTATATGTTGGAAAAAGGAGCCAATATATGCCTTCTGTATTTATATACTGAATGCATGCACCTAGGAATAATTCTCTGCTCTGTAATTTTTCTATAGTGTTCTCAAATGATATAAGATATGCCATTATTATAATTTCAAGATACATATATATCAAATACCTTTTTT
>NW_006410023.1:3165-4055 GCF_000296735.1 Chrysochloris asiatica | reverse complement strand
CATCTCAATGTCAAGAAAACAAAAATCCTCACCACTGGACCAATAAGCAACATTCTTATCAATGGAAAAAAGATTGAAGTTGTCAAGGACTTCATTGCTCTTGGATCAACTATCAACACTCACGGAAGCAGCAGTCAAGAAATCAGACAACGACGACATATTGCATTAGGCAAATCTGCTGCACAAGACTTTTTTTTTATTTTTAGTTGTTTCCCTATGTAGAGTACTTGGTATTACATGCAGGAATATGACCTAGCTTCGGAGAAACTAAGATAATATTAATATCCAAGAATAAAAGAATGGCTGTGTTCCACTACGACATAGGTTTGTAAACTTTTTCTTGAACGACAAAATAGCAAAATTTTATACTTGTGGGTCTTATGATTTTTGTGACAACTACTCAACTTTGCTGTTGTAGTGTGTAATCAGCCATAGATAGTACACAAAAGAATGGGCAACGTTGTGTGTTCCAATAAAACTTCATTTATAAAAATGAGTAACTGTTGGCAGGTTCATGGTCTGGCAACATGTGAATTATGATATAATATATTTGCTGTATGCAGCCGATATGTGGCTTTTGGCTTTAAGTGAGGGGAAATCAAGTAAACATAGTATAGGAGAGGTGGAAAGTTATTATCTTAGATATCCCATAAGGAGTCTCCAGTGCTTATTAATTCAGCAGCTCAATAATATCATCAAAGGCCCAAGTTTTCCATCTTCCCTCCTACTCTCGACTTTTTAAATTTTTTTAAAAGGTTTTTATTGTGGATTGAGTGAGAGTTTATAGGGCATATAATCAATTTTACATTCAACAAATCATACACCTTGCTTCATTACAATGATTATAATCCCCTCCATGTACCATCAGTTAACAGTATTTCTCTCTATCC
>NW_006410023.1:0-515 GCF_000296735.1 Chrysochloris asiatica | reverse complement strand
TCGGGCTGCAAACCTCAAGGTCAGTAGTTCAATACTACCAGCTGCTCTGCAGGAGGAAGATGAGGCTTTCTGCTCCTGTAAAGATTTACAGCCTTGGAAACTCAGTACAAGGTCACTATGGGTCAGAACTGACTCGACGGTACTTAATAACAACACCACCCTCTTAAAGATATACCTAGATTCCTGTATCCCAGAGCCCTGTTGTTCCAAAGATGAGAATGCATCACTATTTACCTCTGTCCCATTAGGTCATGCAAACCTGTCTCAGTGTTCCCCTATCTATCTTGTTCTTCCACCTCCTCTCCCCTTCTTGTATTACCCTCCCCAACACCCGAACTAAACCCTGTCGCACAACTTTCTTAATTTTAAAACATTCAGTGTTCCCATGTTCTGTTCCAACAACTTCCTCTTGGTCCAGGTACGGATTCCTCATGAGCACAATTAAGTGTTCTGGGATACTCATACTTCGCAATGTTGTCCATAGCCTGTCATGATACACACAATCGAAAGCCTTT
>NW_006410022.1:12977-18315 GCF_000296735.1 Chrysochloris asiatica | reverse complement strand
CTAGAACCACCGAACTTGCTGTTCAAATGGCTTTGCAGTTTGGCACATTAACCTACCTTGCCACACCAGGACTCCATGAAATATTATATGAACTATAAAATACTGTACAAATAAATATCAGGTCTTTAATATTCCAAGGGAATGTTGGTGTGGCACTGCAGGTTAATGCAAGGTCAGTTTGAACAGAAAGGCCAGCAGTTCAAGCTCATCAGCAGCTCCTTATAAACCCTACATGGGACTACTATGAATTGGAACCGACTCCATAGCACGTAACAAAAACAATATTCAAAGATCACATATTTCTTATACTCTTGCTATTGTACCATCCCCACACACCAGATATGTTGTAACTACTAACTTTCATGCTTGTTATTCACCATCTGTCAGTTTATCAGACAAATTGTGCTGGTTTGTGTGTTGTGGAAACACTAGAAGCTACTGCTCCGGTATTTTAAATAACAGCAAGGGCACCCAAGATGGACAGATTTCCTCAGAAATTCCAGACAAAAATGGACTAGGAAAAAAGGAGAGGCAGACCAATTCTGAATCGTTAACCACCAAAAACTTATGAATAGCAGCAAATACAATTTTACTGAAGATAATTTTAAAATGGTTCCAATAGTATATGAGAGGGAGCTGCCAGAAATTCAAACTGAATTCAAATGAGGACTTGAAGAGTCATGCTGACATCAGACAGATCTTGACTGAAAGCAAAAAATACCAGAAATACGTTTACTTGTGCTTCACTGACTATGCAAAGGTTTTCTACTATGTGCATTATGACATGCTATAGTCCTGGTGGAGTCCTGGTGTGGCGCTGTGGGTTAATGCACCAGACTGCAAAGTCATTTGAACTTCAAGGTCGGTGGTTCAAGCTCAACAGCTGCTCCTTGGAAACCCTATACAGGGTTGCTGTGGGTTGGAATTGACTCGACAGCACTTAACAACATAGATAATATTGCAGACAATGGGAATTCCTGAACACTTCATTTTGCTCATGAGGAACCTGTACATAGACCGAGAGGCAGCTGACTGAACAGCACAAGGGGGATACGAAATGGTTTAAAATCAGAAAGGTGTGAGTAAGTGTTGTAGTCTTATAATTCAATCTGTATGCTGAGCAAATAATCTGAGAAACTGGACTGAGTGAAGAAGAACGTGTCATCAGGATTGGAGAAAGATTCACAAACAACCTGCAATCTGTAAATGATACAACCTTGTTTGCTGGAAGTGACAAGAACTTGAACTGCTTACAGATAGAGATCAAAGACTGTATTTTTCAATATGGATTGCACCTCAGTGCATAGAAAAGGAAAAATCTTCACAACTGGACCAATAAATAAACATGATAAATGACAAAAAGTTTGAAGTTGTCAAAGATTTCATTTTACTTGGATCTACAATCAACACTCACAGAAGTTATTGTTAAATGTCATCTAGTTGGTTCTGACTCCATAATAGCCTTGTATAGGGTTTCTGAGGAGCAGTTGATGGGTTTGAACCACCACCTTGTGATTCAAATTGACCTTGCAGTCTAGTGCTTATCCTACAGAGCCCTACTAGGACTCATGGAAACAGCAGTCAAGAAATCAAATGATGTATTTCATTGGGCAAATCTGCTGCAAAAGACCTCCTCAAAGTGTTAAGAAGCAAAAATGTAACTTTGAAGACTAAGTGCATGGTATTTTCAATCATCTCATACACATGCAAAGGGTAGGAAATGAATAATGAAGACTTGATAGGAGTAGATGCTTTTGAATTGCAGTGTTGGGGAAGAATATTCAAAGCATCATAGACTTGGAGAAGATCAAACCAATTTGTCTTGGAAGAAGTACAACCAGAATACTCCTTAGAAGTGAGGATGGGGAGATTTTCTCTTCTGTCCTTTTGGATATGTTGTCATATTCAGTTCCTGGAAAAGGATATCATGTTTGGTAAAGGTGTGTGTGTATGTCTATGTGTGTGTGTGTCAAGTGTCATTGAATCAGTTCCAACTCATAGGGACCCTGTATAGGGATTCTGAGGTTTGACTGATGGGATTGAACTGCTAACCATGTGGTTATTAGTCCAGTACTTACCCTACAGCACCACAACAGGATGTGGAGGATCAAAAAAAAATGAGAAAGACCCTCCATCCCACAAGGAGATTGCCTGGCACAGTGGCTACAACAATGGACTCAAACATAATAACAACGCCACAAGACAGGGCAGGGTTTTGTTCCGTTAGAGTACATTTCAGTGGCACCTAACAACATGCCTACTATAATTCCATTTGGGAATGGACTGTCATTATTATGTTAATGAGACAGTATGAGTACAGTGTGTATTTTAAACCAAGCTCTTTCAGATATGAAAGCACATGAAACAACAAGCAAGAGAAGCAGCTAGGGGGAAGAGAGATGTCACGCCAAGTGAAGATCATCCAGAAGCAGGTGAGAAGAGATAGAGAAAGAGAAAGAGAAAGAAAATCTGCCCCTAGAGTCTGCCAGCCTCCTAAACTGTGAGAAAAGGAACTTCCGTGAAAGCAATCCACTGGAGCTATTTCTGGTATAGTAGCACTAGATAATTAAGACACTGCTCATGTGTTTTGTTCATATTATTTTATTAAAAGATAGTCAAGTATAATTTTGTAAAAGAAAATTTAAAGGTGTATCATTGGCTCTTCTGGTACTATAGAAGAAGAATGATCTTTGGATCCTTGATGTCTAGACATTGGTATATGTTGTAATAGTTAATAATTGTACTTCTCTTTCCTATGCCATTCCTACAGCCCATTTTGTTTCTGTTGTTGGAGTCCATTAAGTCCGTTCTCACTCACAGCAACCCTGTATAGAGTTTCTGAGAGCAGCTGGTGGGTTTGAACTGTGGATGTTGTGATTACCAGTCCAGTGCTTATCCTACAGCACCACACCAGTCCTTCTATATAATACTCTAGAGGACTTCTTTTCTGAGTCCCAGTTAGCTGAATCATTTTTAGCACTTTAAGCAAATCTTTTTTGTTCTTTTTATGTACAATTTGGGAAGATATTTTGCTTTTAAGTAGTCTAAAGTTTGAACAGAAAAGAACGCAGCCTTTATAGTTAAATAAGTTAAGTTAAACTCTAACTTCTTTCTTTGATGTGTGTTATCCCGTATCTTAATGGTATTTTGCAAATAAGACAGAAAACGATTTCAGTTCTATAGCAACATAGCAACACTTTAAATGGCCAGAGTTTCTTGCAGTTTGCAGCTAATACCAATAGGTGGCGATCCACTACCACTGATAATATTCAAGCAGCATGATAATTTTTAAATAAACTAATTTGTAAATTCCGCAGGAGAGACAAGAGACTTTTGGCTCCCGTGATGATTTACAGTCTTGGTTTGCTATGAAGGAACCAACCTGACACCATCTAACAATAACAATTTTTAAATACATTGAAATAATAGTTGTTGTTAAGTACCGTGGAGTCGGTTCCGACTCATAGTGACCCTACACAGGGTTTCCGAGGCTGCAAATCTTTACTGGAGCAGAAAGCCTCATCTTTCTCCCGCGGAACAGCTGGTAGTTTCGAACTACCGACCTTGAGGTTAGTAGCCCAATTCGTAACTACCGTGCTACACACAATACATCATTACATCAACCGTAAATAAGCAGAAATTAACAAAATAAACACACTGAAATGTAAAAATGGCAAATAATCCATAAACTCAATCAAGAAATTGATTAACAGTCAATTTGACTTTCAAGCTTCAACCAAAGATACTTTAAATATCTCTTCGATTTATACATTTAACTTTCCAGGTAAGCCTCTCTTATTAGACATCAGTGAATGCAGTCATATGTATGACACAGGTAAAAAATTACCTGGAGCAAAGGTTCCCAAAGTGCAGCATCACCATCTCCTGGGAACTTGTAAGAAATGTAAATTCGCCAGTCAACTCCAAACTCCTAGAGTGTGAAACTCTTGGGAATGAGACCCAGCCATCAAGCTTTTAAGGCTTTCAAGTGATTTTGATGTGAGCTCAAGTTTGAGAACTATTGCTATAGTCTAAAGGATCCTTGAACTAGCATACTTCCCTAGTTTCACAGAAAATTTATTTTGATAAATGGTGTTACGTGTTTACTGTTAAGAATTAAAAGCAAGTGTAGGCATCTGTGGCCCCAATAAGCACAAATGTATAGAATGCTTCAGGCCCACCACTGAACACATAATGTGCAAACTAGAAGGAAAGGGAAGAAAAGCATAGCTTTTCTCGTATTATTATTTCATTTGGGGGGGGGCGATGATTTAAAATAAAAAAGGAACAAGTATCAATACGTGATTTAATTAAATGCTATCAAGACTACCCAACAAGAACCGGGCATGTTTGTGACTTGCAGCTCCTTGGATGGTCCACGCCTGCAGTTCAAACTGGGCTCCCCAGGCGACCCTTCAAGTCACCACCATCCCAAATCCCCCCAGGAAGTGTCTCCTCACCTGACGGGGGCGCATGCAAAAGGAAAGAGGAGAAGAGGAGGAGAACGGGACTGGACAGCCAGTAGCTCCGGTCCCTAGCCTGCCTCCTGCCCAGCCGTGCCCGGCCGGGGGCCGAGGCCTCCATCCACATGCCGCCACCTGCTGACCGGAGGCGCAAAAGATCGTTACGCGACACGCGCCCACCCGCTTCGGGCTCCACGCGCCTGTGGGAGTTGGGAAGCAGCAACGGGCCGGAAGAACACTCCCCCACTTCCGCTGCGAACCAGCGTGGGGATTACCGTCGTGGAACCAAGGCGGCCAAGCATAGTGCGCTCCGGGTCATTATTGAGCGTAATGGGACTCCTGGGGGGAACCAAGGTGGGGGTACCACTGTGTCAGGGCTTGGGGCTCAGGACATCACCGCCAACTGGGGAATCTCGGGAAGAATGCAGGTTTGTTGAAGATTCTGAAACAGGAATGTGCATTATGACATGCTTAACATTATGACGCGCCTTAACATTCTGCGTGCATTCGGGGGCCCAGAGAAGCCCCTTAGTTTCTAACAGTGTTACTGAGCCAGTTCTGAGCAGCAGCTATGCCTCGTCTTGAGAATTTTGACTGCACAGGACAGGCCTTAGAGGCGTACCTGCAACTAGGAATTTCAGCGCTTGCTACTCTATCGATCTGGTGCTGGTGATGTGCCATGGAGTCGGTTCCGACCCATAGCGATCCTGCATAGGGTTTCTGAAACTGTAAATCTTTATCGGAGCAGAAAGCCTCATCTTTCTTCAGTGGAACAGTTGGCAGTTTCCAACTGAGATTAACAGCCAACCACTCCGCTACCAGAGCTGTATGGATGAATGGAATACACACATGTTGTTGTTGTTGTCAGGTGCCAT
>NW_006410022.1:7603-11962 GCF_000296735.1 Chrysochloris asiatica | reverse complement strand
ATATATGTAACTAATATAATACCAGACCTATAATATGTGTGTGTGTGCATGTATATATATGGTGCTGATACTAATTAATATATAATATTAACCTATGGTTCTGGTGTGGTGCTGTAAGATAAGCAACCCACCAGGCACCCCTCAGAAACCCTATACAGGGTCGCTCTGAGTCCAAACTGACTCAAAGGCACTTAACACCAAACAACAAACGGTCAGCACATGATGGCTAACAACGTGTTTGGCATTTCAAACCCACCAGCTCCTCCTTGGAAACACTATGAGTCGGAACCCACTAGTTAGTTCTTAACAACAACAACAACATGGTCAGGAAATAAAAAATATATGAAACCATGTGTCAGCCCAAGAGGTCTTTGTAGTCAAATGGGTTTCACAGAGCTTGAAAAGAGAATCATGCCCCAACTGTGTTCTACAACTAAAAGGATTTACTTGGTCAAAACAAGGCCTACAAGGGAAACTTTACGCAGTTGGTGGTGCAAAGATGTGGAAGAATTTGTTTTGAGCAACTAGAGTACCTAAATTTTATCTTTGTTATATGAACTGGTTATAAGAATTTATAGATAAGGTACTCCAGAATGGCGTGACCTAATTCAGCCTCCCTAAATCTGTTAAATTTGTCACAAATGCCTTTATATAGGACAGTTATTCTGGTTCCACCACCGATATCTCCATGTTTTGCTGCCTTACCATTGGTGTGATTTACATTTTATGTAAACTGGCTCTTGAAAGAAAGAATCTTGTCTATTTTGCCAGTATTTTATCCTCAACTCTTGGGATAGTTTTGGCACATAGTATGCCTTCAAATCCCAAAAAATACGAAAAAAGCATTATCTGAAACAGAATCAAAATGGACACATTGCTTTTGGGGCTACGTAAATATCCTAAGAAGTCTTGTTTCTAAAAACCAAGTAAATGGAAGAGATTTCTACAATTTGTTGGATCTATTTATGCATGTGTTAATTGTTTGGTAAACTATATTAAATATAGTGTATTCCACAGAGAAGATTTGATCTCTCAAGAAATTCTTTCTAATCAGTTCAGGCATGTTTTTCTAAAGCCAGACTGGAATGATTTATATCCATCCAGTATTTTGGTAAACATCTTGCAAAACCTTTGAGCAAATGAAATGAAGACTCACTTTGTTAAATTCCAATCAATCTCTATTTTTATCATCTAAGTATAGTTCCTGAAAAGAATTTTAAAACCTTTGTTCTTACTTGGGACATCACAGTTGTGCTCAGGGGAATTAGGGATAATAGGGCACATAAAAGATGTATTTTGACTCTAAATTCCTAGTTATTTTTCATAAAACTTAGATATACCATTTCAGGTGCCAACTGATCCGGACTCAGTGTACACAGAATCGAACTGCTCTGTTATGGTTTCCAGGCTATAGCCTTTTAGATGCAGATCACCAGGTCTGTCTTCCAGGTATCTCAGGGTGAATTGCAACCACCAACCTTGAAACTAACAGCTTAACCATTTGTGCCACCCTGGGAATCCTAATTTGGTGCTGCAGGATAATATACTGGACCACAAGGCTGATTTAAACTGCAGGGTCAGTGGTTCAAACTCACTAGCCGCTCCTTGGAAAACCTATACAGGGTCGCTATGAGTCAAAACTGACATCACAGCACTTAACAACAATAATAAATTATGAGACTTTCTGCTCCTATAAAAATTTAAACCCTCAGAAACCCTTCACATAGTCTCTGTGAGTCAGGACTCACAGTACTTAAGAACAACATAATATATACTGATTTTACAGTAAATTTTCAATATATTAGTTTAAGTATCAAGTGTTATAATTTCTATATCTTTAGATACTTAATTGTATTCATATATATTCTTTAAAGTATTGTTGCTGTTAGATGCCATCAAGTTGATACCGACTCACAGCCACCCTATGTACAACAGAACGAAACACTGCCCAGTCCTGGGCCAACCTCACTACTGTTGCCATGCTTGAGTCCATCGATGCTGCCACTTTGGCAATCCATCGTGCTGGGGTATATTAACACTAAATTAACCATTTTTTACTGAATATCATTTTGTCCATAACATACGAAAGCTGAAAGCCAAAACCTTTGCTCGAGAGTGAACTCCAAAGAGGCTTTCAATGACTATGGTCTTTATGAAGTAGATTGCCAGACCTTTTGTCTGAGGCGGATTCAAACTGCCAACCTTTTAGTAGGCAGCAGAGCGTAAATCATTTGTGCCACCTAGCGTATCCCATCAAATACTACCTATGGCAAAATGTAAAACTAAATCATGAATGAACATAGCTTTCCTGAGTATTCAGGAGAGAAGGTGTCATGGAAATATTACTACCAAGAATCAAATTATGATGTAATATGGTTCAATGTGTTACAATTCTAGCTGTTGCCAAGCAACAGACCCTCCCCCCCACCCCCACCCCACCCCACCCCAAATCCTGTTCCCTTAGTGCCCTATTACTTACTTTCAGGGAGAAAAAAAAAAAATTTTTTTTTTTTTTTTTTTTTTTTCTGAAACAGAAAATAAACTCAAGTCTACAGAAATGTAGAAACTTAATCAATTACTTTATGGTCCATTAGCCCTAGTCCTTGAAGTTATTGGAAACAGAAAATTTGATAAAAAGAAAAGAGTCAACAGAAGCAATTTATAATCATCAAAAGTTTATAAAGACAAAAGACCACAGATATGGATTCTCAGTGTACTCCTGGACAGATAAGTATCCCTAAAGGGTCTTCCCCTTCAGTAACAAAGGATACTGACAAAGTGGATTCTCCACACTACTGTGGTCTCTTAAGGAAAATGAACATGCCTTTTGTGGCAGGAATTGAGGACAGACATGACTATGGTAGATTTGAAAAGAAATGTAATCCTTCTTTTCTCAAATTTCACCCTTATCCCCCTTCAGTCCTGCCAAACTATCATTTATATTACCCTTACCCCCCACCGTATGGACCAGATTATCCATTATTTCCACTGCGGGATAATGTGTCCTTAAGTGATCCCTGTTCACAGTTTCTGAGTCCTGGTGGTGATGCTGATTTAAAGCCTGGTGTTGGCAGAACCATACCAAACTTGGTCGATTTTACTGATGTAAAACCTCTACATCGAGTTCCCAGACCAGATAGAGGATTTAATACAACAACAAAAAGACAAACACTTCTATTACAAGAATTACAGCAGGACAAGAGGTGGAATTCCAGGGCAGTTCCAGACATTTCCATCAGGGCAAGACTTGGAGGTAAATAAAGTATCATAGACTTTAGTTTCTTTAAACATTCAGATCAGGAGAATGCAGATGGATAGAGACGCAGTAGTTTGGCGATTGATGTTGTTGTTGTTAAGTGCCCTGGAGTCAGTTCTGACTCACAGCGATCCTGTACAGGGTTTCCAAGGCTGTAAATCTTTACAGGTGCAGAAAGCCTCATTTTTCTCCCATGGAACAGCTGGTAGTTTTGAACTGCTGACCCTGAGGTTAGCTGCCTGATTTGTAACCACTACACTACCAGAGCTCCTTTTGGCAGTTGGCAGTTAATAGTAACATAAAATTGTAAGGAACTAAATAAGGAATTAGTATTTTCAAATACAGCCTGCATAGAAAAATAGTAAGAATGACAGGCATTTAATGTAAAACAGTATTTAATTACAAAATAGTCATTAATTCATTTAAGTGACCAAAACAATCTGATCATTTATTTTAGACAGATGAATAACCTATCTTACCTCAAAGAAATGTATATATCACTTTGATAATTTTGTGTCTTGTTCTCTAAAAAATAAATCTGTTGATGGTTCTGAAAAGAGTTATATTGTAGAAGCTGAATGAGAAAGTATATTATATTTTTGATTCTGGGTTCCCTAGATGGCACAAACAGTTTGTACTGGACACACAACCAAGGCAGTGTGGTGGTTCTAAAGGATAAACACTGGACTGTGAGCCACAAGGTTGGTAGTTTGAGCCCAGCAGCTGCTCCATAGGGGAAAGATGAGGTTTTCAGCTTCACAAAGATATGTTGTTGTTGTTGTTAGGTGCCATTGAATTGGTACCAACCCATAGTGACCTTATACACAGCGAACAAAACACTGCCCTATCCTGGGCCATCCTCACTACTGTTGACACGCTTGAATCCATCAATGCTGCCACTTGGCCAATTCATTTTGTTGGGGGTTTTCCTATTTTTCTCTGACCCTCCACCTAACCAAACACGATATCCTTCTTCTGTGACTGCTCCCTCCTGACAATATGTCCACTGTATGAGAGATGAAGTTTGGCCATCTTGGCCTCCAAGGAGCACTCTGGCTGCACTTCTTCCAAAACGGATCTATTAGTTCTTTTGGCAGCCCATG
>NW_006410022.1:0-6468 GCF_000296735.1 Chrysochloris asiatica | reverse complement strand
GATCATATGCTACTTTTTGATCATATGCTACTTTTTGAAATAGTTGAACATGAACCATTTCCTTTTGGTACAGCGACTCTGTGTATTCCTTCTATCTTCTCTTGATGCTTTCTGCATCATTCAATAATTTTCCCAGAGAATCTTTCAATAATGAAAGTCGAGGCTTCATTTTTTTCTTCACAAAGATATACAGCCTTGAAAACCCTATATAAGGTAACTATGAGTTGGAACCAACTCAACAGCACTTTAAGAAAACCCCAAAGGTTGGGATCCACCCAGTATCACTATGAAAGTCTATCTAGGATTTCCACCCAGTGGCACTGTGGAAGTCCACCCAGGACTTCTACCACCAACAGACTAGAAAAAGCAAGACCAAGTCTTAAGTTCAGATTGTTCCCAACTTCAGTGTCCATGCCATGGCCTCAGAAACTTGTTGTTGTGTATGGGGTTCCTATCAAGCTGTATGGGGTTCCTATCATGTTGTATAGAGTCCTGGTGTAGTCCTGGTGTAGCACTGTGGGCTAATGCGCTAGACTGCAAAGTTGTTTGAACCACAAGGTCAGTGGTTCAAACTCAGCAGTCACTCCTTGTAAACCCTATACAGGGTCGCTATGGGTCTGAACTGACTCGATGGCATTTAACAACAACAATATGAAGCTATATATGGCAGAAATTTACAGGATTACCAAGAGTTTGCCAGTTTTCTGACATTCATGTATATTGTAGCATAGTACTCCCTTCAAAGAGATAGCATGCTTAAATAGCATTAGGATTGAAAGAACAGTCATCCAAACAATTTCACTGTCATGTCAAAATATATTTGTTAATGAAACAGATAATTGATCACTTTGACTAGTAATATGATGTAGAAAAATTGGAAATAGACTTCAGAAGAGTAGGCAGCAGAGAAAATGATCTCTATGTGTCATTGTTGTTGTTGTTAAGTGCCTTCGAGTCGGTTCCGACCCATAGCAACCCTGTATAGGGTTTCCGAGGAGTGACTGGTGAGCTTGAACCACTGACCTTGCAGTTCAAATGGCTCTGCAGTCTGGCGCATTAACCCACAGTGCCACACCAGAACTTTTAGTGCTGACAAAATCCTTCCTAGAGATATTATAGTTCATGGTTTGGTGACTCAAAAATTAATTGTAATGAAAATATATTGTTAAATATCCACTTCTATTGTTGTTTTTGTTAGGTGCCACCGAGTCAGTTCTAATTCATAGCAAGCCTATGCACAATAGAATGAAATCCTGCCCAGTCCTGCACCATCCTGACAATCATTGTGCTTGAGTTCATTGTTGCTACCACTGTGCCAATCCATCTCCTTGATGGTCTTACTCTTTTTCACTGACCATCAACTTTACCAAGCATTATGTCCTTCTCTAGGGAGTTGTCTTTCCTGATAATATTCCCTAAGTATGAGAGACAAAGACTTTCCATCCTGGCTTCCAAGGAGCACTCTGGCTGTGCTTCCTCCAACATAGCTTTATTTGTTGTTCTTGTAGTTTCTTTCAACATTCTTATCCAAATGAATCAATTCTTTGACAGTGTTCCTTATTCATTGTCCAACTTTCACACATATATGAAGCTATGAAAAATACCATGGCTTGGGTCAGACCCATTTCTGTTGGAATATATCTATTTTGCCACTGCAATATCAAAAAACCCAGGTAAGAGAAACATTATCTTAATCTCTTTCTTGTGGACTATTTTATGCAAGTAATTGTTCACTTTTAAAACCAAATTATGGTACCATCTAGTCCTTTATAATTAGTGAGTTGAAATAAAAAATCTTAGTTTAAAGGATTCTTGCTTGGTACCTGAAACCTGAATGGAAAAGTTGTTTTACACATTTGAGATGAGTTTGCTCATCTATAAAATAAAGGCTAAATTTCTGTGATCATAAAAGACAGTATTCTTTGAAAAATATATGCAGATTGCAGTTGTTGTTGTTGGTTTTAAGTGCTGACCAATCAAGTCAGGCTCATAGGGACCCTGCATATGACTTCTGGATATAAACTACCAACCTTGTACTTAGCAGTTCAGTGCTTATCCTACAATGCAAAATATATATAATTATTACAAAAAAGGAAAACTCCCAGGTTCCAGGAGTGAAAATTATCTCAAAATCAATGAATAAACCAACACAAATTATGATTCTTGCTCTTATTAGGTGCTTTTGAGTCAATTTTTATCTATAGTGTCCTTATCTGGTAGTGTAGTGGTTACAAGTCGGGCCGCCAACCTCCAGGTCAGCAGTTCGAAACTACCAGCAGTTCCACGGGAGAAAGATGAGGCGTTCTGCTCCCATAAACATTTACAGCCTCGGAATCCCTATACAGGGTGACTATGAGTCAGAACCGACTCTACGGCACATCACAACAACAATAACAACATCTACAACAGAATGAGACACTGCCCGATTCTGTGCCATCCTCACAACTGTTGTTATGCTTGAACTCATTGTTGCTGCTACTGTGTCAACCCATCTTCTTGGGGATCTTCCTCTTTTTTGTTGACACCCCACTTTGCCAAGCATGATAAACTTCTCCAGGATCTGGTCCTCCTGATACCATGTCCAAAGTACAAGAGACCCAAACTCCCCATCTTCACTTCTAAGCACGTTCTGGTTGAACTTTAACACAGATTTGCTTTTTCTTCTGGCTGTCCATGGTACTTTCGCTATTCTTATGAAACACTATAGTACAAATGCATCAATTCTTCTAAAGTCTCCCTTGTTCATTGTCCAGTTTTCAATATATATGAAATGATTTAAAATACCATGGCTTGGGTGAGGAGTATCTTAGTCTTCAAAGTGATATCTTTGGTCTTTAACACTTTAAACTCTTTTATATAGATGTCTTTCAATCAGTTGACCAATCAGTCTTCCAAATTTCATGGAATAGATGATTGAGCGCCTCCAGTGCCACATCAATTTGTTGAAAATTTTCTATTTGTATTCTGTCAATTCCTGAAACCTTGTTTTTAGCCATTGGCTTCAGTGTAGCTTGGACTTCTTCCTTCCATATCATGGGTTCTTTATCATATGCTACCTCTTGAAATGGTTGAGTATTGAACATTTCTTTTGGGTACAGAAACTCTGTGTAGTCCTTCCATCTTCTTTTAAGGTTTTCTGCATTTTTCACTATTCTGCCTATGGAATACTTTAATATTACAAATAGAGGCATGAATTATTTTTTCAATTCTTTCTGCTTGATAAATGTTGAGTGTATTCTTCCTTTTTGGTTCTCTAACATTTTATTATAATACTTTGTCTTCTTGAGATATTCTCTGAAACTTTCTACTCAGTTATTTTACTTCCTCATTTCTTCTATTTACATCCATCAGTCATCTGTCATTTTATTGTACTTTAGTGGCTTGCATGTTTCTGTGATTCTGAAGTTATGCCACAGGCATTTTAAATACTAATAGGGTCATCCATGGTGGATAGGTTTCAACTGAGCTTCCAGATGAAGATAGACTAGGATGAAGGAGAGGCAGACTACTTCTGAATATTTAGTTACTTAAAGCTTTATTATTAGTGGTAGAACACTGTTGGCACCAGAATATTTAATACTGAAACATGATGAAGAGCACCAGGACATTTTCAGATACAGTACTAGAGAATGGGCCCCTCAGTTTGGAAGGCACTCAAAATGGGAGTAGGAAAGAGCTGCATCCTCAACAAAGGATGATGCAAATGGAGTAAAGCCCTCATGAACTTTGTTTGCTAATGAGGAGCAACTCAAAATGAAAAATAGCTGAAAACATCCAAAAGTAATCGGAACATAGAATGTACGATGTATGAATGAAACAGAATGCATAAACATTGATATCCTAGGCATTAATGGGTGGAAATGAACTGGCATTGTCCATTTTGAATCTAACAATTACGGTTTAATATGCTGGTAATGACAAATAGAAGAGTAATGGTGTCACATTAATCATCAAAAAGAACATGTCATGACACAAGGACAGCAACAATGGGCTAAAAATGACAATTATGAGGATGGTACAGGACCATACAGTGTCTCATTCTGTTGTACATAGGGTCACTATGGTTGGAACTGACTCAGAAGCTTTTAAAAACTCTATAGCTAACCTAGAGAGTCCTGGTGTGGCATTATGGGTTAGTGCGCTGGACTGCAAAGTTGGTTTGAACTGCAAGATCAGCAGTTAAAGCACACCAGCCATTCCTTCAAACCATATACAGCATTGCTATGAGTCAGAACCAACTCGACAGCACTTAACAACAACAGCAAGCTGGCCTAGAGAGTAATCAGTCCAAATGGGAACAGAAAGATGATTAGTACAGGAATGATGTCTCTAAAAATAAAATAAAACAGATAACTAACCAATGAGTTATAAATATTCTCTAAGTTGATTTATGTTTCTGATTAGACTAAAAGATGTATTTTTGATAGAAACTTGGAAAACTAATAGAAAAAAAAAATTAAACTGTGGATATAAGCTCTTCATGCCTTTCAAGCACTGTTTGAACACACACACACAAATCATACAAATATAGAATATTTGAACATTACTAAAATATGAACTAGAAATCAAGCATATTTAGAACTCTATATTCCAAAACATAAATTTTTCATTATTTTGAAGTACACATGGATTACAAAATTTATCATAAAATATATATAGGAATAAGTAAAGTATACTTATTTTATACAAATCAAATTATCTGACATTGTAGAATAAAATTAGCTATCAATAACAAAAATTACACATCAAACCTTTTTAAAATAATTCATGGCTTCTCTTTTACATCTTATTTTCACAAATGAACAAAGCCAAAATATTTGATGTATACATACAAAAAACATACATTCATTTAACTGTCAAAAGGGCACATTTGGGAGGAGGCGGGGCTTGATGGAGGATAGGGTAGAGGTGCACTGAAGCTCTCTATCAGCAATACCACATCAGGGAAGAGCTCCAAAACTCTGAACCACATAGGTAGGAATATTTTTAAAGTTTGAAGGCTTATAGCTAGTGAAACTTGTAGCAAAAGTAAGAAATTGCATACTTTTGAATCTGCCGGGCTTGGCGGCCTGGAGCCAACAACTTGGGTGACACCAAATGGCAAGACCAAGCGGGGGACCAGACCTACCACAGAATAATGCTGCAGGAACCTCAGAACAAAGGTGGACAATACACTTTGTCAGTTTTGCTTTGTTCTAATTTTTTTTGTATCTATTCATTGGCCCCTGCTCTTTGTGCACCTCCATTCTGGTGACTAGAGGGGATACATGAATGAGTGGACACCTCCAACCCCACTACTGGTGGGTTCTTCTGTCACACATGCACACAGATACTCTCAGCCCAAGAGCTGTCGCTAAACTGTTTCTTAATAGGGAAAAGGCCAAAAGAAGGGGTGTGGAGAGGGAAAAGAGAGTTTAAAAACAAAACAGGCTGAAAATTAAATTAAATTCTGAGATATAACATAACAACCAACAGTGGCATCTTGAAATTTATCAGATGACCTTGAAGGCAAGAAACTGAAAGAGGACATTAAAGTTGTACTCATATTACACTGAGAGTGTTTCTCTGTTATTTCATAAGGTGTTCAGTGACAAATATTCAGAAGGAGTTCGTCACTCCTTCTTCCTAGTCTGTCTTCATCTAGAAGCTCATCTGAAACCTGTCCACCATGGGTGACCCTACTAGTATTTAAAATACCAGTGGCATAGCTTTCAGAATCACAGCAACTCACAAGCCACCACAGTACGACAAACTGACAGATGTATCAGTCACTAGAGAAGGATATCCTGTTTGGTAGGGTGGAGAGTAAGAGAAAAAGAGGAAGATTCCCAGCAGGATGGATGGGCAAAGTGGCATAATCAGTGGCTCAAGCGTGGCAACGATAGTAAGGTTGGCCCAGTATCTGGCAGTATTTTGTACTGCTGTGAATAAGGTCGCTATGAGTCAGTATCAACTCAATGGCACCTAACAACAACATATTAGGCTCCAGATTTTTTTTTTCTTCTCTCGTTGTTTTGTGTGTTTTTTTCTTTTTCTTTTTTGCTGTTGCTTTTTCGCTGTTCTATTCTCCCCATTTTAACATTGGGGGACTCTTTTTCTCCCTATATTACCTAAGTAGAGACAGCAACTGCTGCCATATAGTCAAGCTACAATCAGACTATAAAACACCAAATTTCAGGCAATAACCAATACAAACTGCCATATACCAAGGAGACAGACAACACCTGTAAAAGTTGCTCTGAGTTAAGCAATAAGAAGAGTGAAAAGGAAAGCCCACATTCTGATCACATCTACATGGAGGTGATCAGAAAGCATAAAAAATGCCAAAACACATAATTAAGTATTAAGACCACAGATAAACACTAAACATGTTCAATAAGTAAAAAAAAGATGACCATAACAACACATGTCCAGAAACAAAATAAAAGGTCTGAGACAAATGACCTAAAGGGAGACCTGGACTACATT
>NW_006410021.1:18232-19524 GCF_000296735.1 Chrysochloris asiatica | reverse complement strand
CTCTATACCAAAAACGACATCATTGAAAAGGACATTAGGAAAGCAATACCTTTTACAATCACTGCCCAAAGGATGAAATATCTAGGAATAAATGTAACCAGAGAAACAAAGGACTTTTACAAAGAAAACTACAAAACACTACTACAAGAAACCAAGAGACCTACAAAAATGGAAGAATGTGCCATGCTCATGGAAAGGAAGACTTAACATTGTGAAAATGTCAATACTGTCCAAAGCAATTTACACATATAATGTAATCCCAATCCAAATTCCAACAACATTGTTCAAAGAGATGGAAAAAAAAAACAATTACAGACTTTGTATGGAAAGGAAAGAGACCCAGGATAAGCAAAGCACTGCTTAAGAAGAAGAATACGGTTGGAAACCTGATTTCAAAATGTATTACACAGCTACAGTAGTCAAAGAGCTTGGTACTGGTGCAATGAAAGACACATTGATCAATGGAACAGAATCGAGAATCCAGAAATTAACCCATCCACATACAGCCAACTGATTTTTGACAAAATGCCTATGTATGTTACATGGGGAGGAGATAGTCTCTTCAACAGATTGTGCTGGCCGAACTGGAAACTGATATGCAAAAGATTCCCTTTAGGATGTTTGGGAGGGTTTGCTAGGCATTTTATGAAGTTCCTTAACTTCAGTTTATCCTGGAATATTCTGATTACACCATCATATCTGATTGAAAACTTTTCTTGGTAAATGATTCTTGGCTGACAGTTTTTTTCTTTTAGGATTTTGTATATGTCTCTCCATTGCCATCTTGCATGCATGCTTTTGGCTGAGAGATGGGTACTAAATCTTATGGACTTGCCTTTGTAAGCAACAGTTATCCTAAAATGGGGCTACAGCATGCCCAGTGAAGGAGACTTCTTGTGGAGCCTCTGCATTACATAAGACCATAGGTGGAATCCTGAACCACATCCAGAATCTTCAGATGTGGGAAATTTCCACCGAAAGGACAAGTAGACCAGCTTGGAACAGCTAGTAGAATGGAAGATACTTCTTGAAAGAAAGATGGAATGGAAAAATACAAAACAATAAAGGCAGTCCAACTGATTACCACAAGAACAAGTAAGTTGCTCGCCCAGGAGACATCAAGGCAAATGGTCAGGTCCCCTCAGGACAAACCCCTTCCAAGACTAAGACTCAATGGGAATACATGCTCTGATTGGTGACCATGTTCATCACCTTAAAGGGAAGTGAAGGAAAAACAGCAATAAAGCTGCGAGCTAAGTCCTACAATGTTCAATAGACACCTGTGAACCCGG
>NW_006410021.1:3084-9902 GCF_000296735.1 Chrysochloris asiatica | reverse complement strand
CTGGTTGCGAACCTCGTGGTCAGCAGCTCAAATCCTCCAGGCCCTCCACATGAGAGAGATGAGGCTTTCCGCAACTGGCAGCCAAACAGCCTTGTGGCTCAGTATTCCGTGTTGTTGTTGGAGCTCCACACTACACGTCTCGCTGCTGCTCGAAGTTCTATTTTTTTTTAAAAAAAGGGAAATAGCCACATAACCATATTGATAGATACTGAAAAGGCATTTGACAAAATTCCTCAACATAATTAAGAGAAGATATACAAAACCAACAGCCAACATCACTCTCATAGGAGAGAAATTGGAAGCTTTCCATTTGCTAACAGGAATCAGACAAGGATGCCTCTTTTCACCACTCCTATTCAATATTTTGTTGGAAGTCTTAGCTAAAGTTATAAGAAAAGACAGGGAACTTAATGACATCTAAATTGGCAGAGGAAGTAAAACTCTCTCTATTTGCAGATATGATCTGTACATAGAAACCCCCAAAGACTCAGCAAAAAACAAAAGAAAACAAAAAACTACTGGAACTCATTGGAAGATTCAACAAAGTGCAGGGTATAAGATCAGCATACAAAAATCCATTGGATTCCTCTATATTAATATAGAGAGCTCTGAAAAGGAAATTAGGAAAATAAAACTATTTACAAGAACCAGCCAAATGATAAAATATTGAATAAAATATAAAAAAAAATCTAACCAGAGAAACAAAAGACCCATAAAAAGAAAACTGCAAAACACTACTACAAGAAACCAAAAGAGATTTACAAAAATGGAAGAATAAAACATGCTTCTGGATAGGAAGACTTAGCATTGTGAAAATGTCAATAATATTCATAGCAATATACAGATATAATTAACAATCAAGGTTCCAACAAGATTCTTTATGGAAGGGAAAAATTCCTCAGATAAGAAAAGACTGCTTAAGAAGAAGAATAATTTCGGAGGCTTCTTATTCCCTGATTTCAATATTCACTACATGGCTACAATGGTGTAAACAGCCTGGTACTGGTACAATGAAAGATACATAGATCAATGGAAAATAAGTGAGAACCTAGAAGTTAACCCATATGTTTCAGATGGCCAACTGGTGTTTGACAAAAGGCCAAAGTACATTGAATGGGGAGGAGATAGTCACTTCCGAAGATGGTGCTGGCAAATCTGGAAATTGACAATCAAAAGAATGAAACAAGACGTGTTCACACCATGTAGAAAAACTAACTCAGAACTGTAAAGGTTAGCAGTGCGAAAATTGGGACAAATTTAAGGGCTCAATACAGGGCACACATAGACTTTCAAACATTGCAAAAGTTCTGCAAACAGAAGAAGACAATTTAGATGATAGGGCATACTAAAAATTAGAAACTTTTGTAGATCAAATATTTCACCAAAAGAATAATAAGGATATCCACAGAATGGAAAAACAAATTGCAAAGATATATCAGACAAGGGACTAATCTCTAAAATCTGTAGGAAATTGCATCACCTATACATTACAAAGGAAAATAGCCCAATTACAAATTGGGCACAGTACAGGAAGTGACACTTCACCAAAGAAGACATTTGGGCATCCAACAAACATGAAAAAATGCTCACAATTGTTAGCCATTAGAGAGCTGTTAAGCAAAACAATTACCATCACACACAAGCAATAATAGCAAAGTTCAAAAAAAGCAGAGGACAATAAATGATGGTGAGGGTGTGGAAAGACTGAGACCCTCCTGCAGTGCTGGTGGGACTATAAAATGGTTCTGCTACTCTGGGAAATGGATTAGCACTTTAAAAAGCACTTCAAAAAGTTGAAAATAGCAATGCCTCTACTTGGTATATATCCACAAGCAATATGAGCTATATAACACAAGTAGATATATGCACACCAATGTTTATTTCAGCACTATTCACAACAGAAAAAGATGGAGACAGCTTAAGTGCCCATCAATGGAAGGAGTTCTGGTAGCAAAGGGGCCCTTGTGGCATAATGGTTATGAGTCAGGCTGCTAATCTCATGGTCAACAATTTGAAATTACCAGCCATTCCACAGGAGAAAAATGAGACTTTTTGCTCCTGTAAAGATTTACAGCCTTGAAAACTTTATACAGGGTCGCTATGAGTCAGAACCAACTCCACGGCACACCACAATCACCACCATTCACAATACCAAAAAGATGGAGACAGCCTAAGTGCACATCAATGGAAGAATGGATAAACAAACTTTGGTACATACACAAAAAGGAATACTAGGCTACCTTGAAGAATAACTATGAAGCTACAAAACACTTCATAACATAGATGAACCTTAAGGACATTATGCTCAGTGAAATTAGTCAGACACATAAGGACAAATATTGCTTAAGATCACTATTGTAAAAGCTTAAAAAATATTTCCATACTAAAATAAAAAAAATTATTTGGTGGTTACCAGAGATGGGAGGGAGGGGACACTATGGCACAGTTTAGGGGATAGACACATCATAGCTCAGGTGATGAGGTATGCAAGAAAGTGGAGAGCAATACACAAGAAAGGAGAGTGGGGTGGAAGAACAACAAAGATAGGGGAACACTTAGCTACATTTATATGGGCTAAATGGGACAGAGGTAAATAGAGATGTATACTCAACCTTGGAACAACAGAGCTTTGTGATACAGAGATCGAGACGTAGACTGAATGGGTAAAAGAGGGGGAATAATGCTAAGGGACTTAACTGTCTTGTGAATATTGTTTTCCCTTGCTTACTATAGTAAAATAGATATTTAATTGGAGTAGAAAGGAATGTTGGGAAATATGATTACACAAAGCTTGTAAGCCTATGTTCAGGCTATAACTGGTTGGAATAATTAAAAGGGATTCTAGAATTTTCCAAGTGAAATAGGTTTCTTGTGAAGCCTTTATAGAGTATGGGGCCTTAGGCGGAATCCTATGACATGAATGACCAGTTGAAGAAGAATGGTGTCACATTATACATGAAAACGAACATTTCAAGATCTAGCTTGAAGTACAATGCTGTTGTGATAGGATCATATCTATACACTTACAAGAAAGACCAGTTAATACCACTATTATCCTAAGTTATGCAACAACCACTAAAGTTTTATTAAAGATTCTACCAACTTCTTCAGTATAAAATTGATCAAATATGTAATCAAGATACATTGGTACTAGACAAGGATGCTCTTTGTCACCACTCCTATTTAATATTGTGCTGGAAGTCTTAGCAAGAGCTATATGGCATGACGGGAATTAAAGGCCTCCAAATTGGCAACGAGGAAGTAAAACTCTACTTGCACGTGATATGATCCTATACATAGAAACCCCCAAAGTCTCAGTAAAAATGCTACTAGACCTCATCGGAAGACTCAGCAAAGTGGCAGGATATAAGATCAACATACAAAAATCAGTTGGATTCCTTTACACCAAAAATGACAGCATTGAAAAGAGCATTAGGAAAGCAATACCATTTACAATAGCCACCCAAAAGATGAAATATCTAGGAACCAATGTAACCAGAGAAACAAAGGATTTATACAAAGAAAACTACAAAACACTACTACAAGAAACCAAAAGAGACTTACAAAAATGGAAGGAAGACTTAACATTGTGAAAATGTCAATACTGCCCAAAGCAATTCACACATATAATGCAATCCCAATCCAGATTCTACTGACATTCTTCAAAGACATGGAAAAAACAATTTCAAATTTTATATGAAAAGGAAAGAGAGCCAGGATAAGCAAAGCACTGATTAAGAAAAAGAATAAGGTTGGAGGCCTCTCAATCCCCGACTTCAAAATTTACCAAATGGCTACAATGGTCAAAATAGCTTGGTACTGGTACAGTGAAAGATACATAGATCAAGGGAACAGAATCAAAAATCCAGAAATTAACCCATCTACATACAGCCAACTGATTTTTGACAAAAAATCGAAATATATCGCATGGGGAAGTGATAGACTCTTTAACAGATGGTGCTGGCAGAACTGGAAAATGATATGAAAATATTGAAAGAAGACCTTCACCTCACACCTTATACAAAAACCAAATCAACATGAATTAAAGACCTAAATATGAATCCCAGAATTATGAGGGCCATGAATGAAAAAAATGGGACAAATGTGAGGGCACTAATTCAGGGAATACACAGACTAAAAACATTTTGAAAACTACACAAACAAAAGTAGACAAAATCGATGAGTGGGACATACTAAAAATTAAAAAAAATTATGTGTATCGAAAGACTTCACCAGAAGAGTAAAAAGTGACCCAAAAATGGGAAAAAAATCTTTTGCAATTACACATCAGACAATGGACTTATTTCTAAAATAGACAGGAAACTACAATACCTCTACAAGAAAAAGACAAATAACCCAATTTAAAAATGGGTTATTTTTTTAAATTGGGTTCATTCAGGACATGAACAGGACACTTCACCACGGAAGAGATCCAGGCAGCCAACAAACATATGAAGAAATGTTCACTATCTCTTGTCATTGTTGTTATTGCTGTTGTTGTTATGTGCCGTGGAGTCAGTTCTGACTTATAGCAACCCTTTACAAGGTTTCCAAGGCTGTAAACCTTTATGGGAGCAGAAAACCTCATCTTTCTCCCCCGGAACAGCTGTAGTTTCGAACTCCTATACCTGAGGTTCGCAGCCCAATCCATAAAAACTACACTACCAGAGTTCCTTCACTAGCCATTGTTGTTGTTGCTGTTGCTGTTAAGTGCTGTAGAGTTGGTTCCGACCCATAGTGACCCTGTACAGGGTTTCTGAGGCTGTAAATCTTTACGGGACCAGAACGCCTGATCTTTCTCCTGCAGAATGGCTGGTAGTTTCGAACTGCTAGCCTTAAGGTTCACAGCCCTATTTGTAATCACTATGCTACCAGAGAGATACAAATCAAAACAACAATGAGATATCATCTCACACCAGCAATAACAGCAAAGATAAAAAATGTAGAGGACACTTCCGGTTTTCCACTGCAGCCAGGCGCCACTGGTGAGAGGGGCTCCGGGTTCGGGGGAGGAAAACTCGTGGGGAAACCTTCCGTGGGTTGAAGCCACACTCTTACAGCCACCAAAAATCTCAGTACTTGAGAACATTAAACCTGCTTTTTTGAGCGATCACCGTTCTGAGTACTTGTGTACGGCTACAACTCTGGCTCCTTTAGGCTTAGGGGGAGGTGCTGGAACCAGCTCAAGCAGACCCTCCAGTGGCGGGGAGCCTTGAACAGGGAGAGCCACTGGAGACGGGGGGAGTAGAGGGTGGGGGACATCTGCCCTGAAGTCGGATTTTGGTGCATACAGTGGGAAGAGAAAACTTAGTTTAAAAAAACAAAAAACAAAAAAGCAGGAAAAGAGGAAAGGCAGCGACCATCTGAAGTCATCAGGTGCGGACTGTGCCCGCCTGGCTGAGCCGCCTCGGTCCAGCCCTGCTGCCGCCCCTCCCCCACCCAGCTGAGCAGTTCGCGTTCAGTTCGCAGGCCCCGCTGCTGTTCGGCCTAACAGCCTCTACCCCCGCCCAGCTGAACCATTTCCGTTCCCAGCGAGGCTCTGAGGACTGGGGCGCCACTACAGAGCCTTTTGAACTGTAGGGTCGGAGGTTCAAGCTCACCAGCCGTTCCTCGGGAACTCTATCTGGGTCTCCCTTTTTTAGATGGTTTAGCAGGAGTCCCAGCGTGTCTCTGAGGGCTGGGGCGCCACTACAGAGCCTTTTGAACTGCAGGGTCGGTGGTTCAAGCTCACCAGCCGCTCCTTAGGAACCCTATCTGGGTCTCCCCACCCCCCCCTTTTTTTTAAAATTTATTTATTTATTATTTTTAGATGGTTTAGCAGGAGTCCCAGCGTGTCTCTCAGGGCTGGGGCGCCACGACAGAGCCTTTTGAACTGCAGGGTCGGTGGTTCGGGCCCACCAGCCGCCCCTCAGAAACCCTACCTGGGTCTCCCCTTTTTTAGCTGGCTTAGCAGGAATCCCAGCGTGGCTCTGAGGGCTGGGGCACCACTACAGAGCCTTTTGAACTGCAGAGTCAAGGGTTCAAGCTCACCAACCGCTCCTCAGAAACCCTATACAGGGTCGTTATGGGTCGCAATCGACTCGACAGCGCATAACCACCAGGAGAGGAGGACAGAGTGACCGAAGAGAGTTTAGGACATTAAAGACATACCTACATTAAGCCACAGATTTCCCGATTATTATTATTGTTGGGTTTTTTGTTTGTTTTTTCTCTCCTTCCTTTTTTCTTTCTTCCTTTCTTTTTTCGTTTCTCCGTCTCTTTCTCCCCCGCCCCACTCCTTCTTTTTTGTGAGTGGAGAATATGATATTGAGTCTTGTTTTGGCCGATGCTACATCATTTTCTTCTGGTTTTAATTTATACTTTATTTTATTTTACATATATAATTTTTTCTTTTCTTTTCTTTTTCCTTCTCTCTCTCTTCTCCCCCACCCTTCTCTTTTCTGTGATTAGAGGCTGCAGTAGTAAGCCTTGATTTCACTGGTCCTGCATTATTTTCTTCTGGATTTTATTTTTCCTTTTTATTTATTTTATTTTTTTCTTTTCCCTCTTTCTTCTTTCTTTTCTCTATTTTTCCTTTATCCATTTTTTTCCTCTTTCTCCCATTTTTTGTTCTTGCTTTTAATTCTGACTTTATTTTTTACCCGGCTACTGTTGTTTGGCTGATACAAGCCTCCCTTCTGCTATTGGAGGACTCTTTGTCTCCCTACGTTACACGAGACGTGTAACTGCTGCCAAATAGCCAAGCTGCATTCACACCATATAAAACACCAAAACCCAGGCAATAACCAATACCAGCTACCAGATACCAAGGAAACAGG
>NW_006410021.1:0-1071 GCF_000296735.1 Chrysochloris asiatica | reverse complement strand
TCAATGAAAATTAACACTTCACAACATACCAAGAAAATGAAAACCCAGGAAGAATATGAAAACATTAAAACCATGCAGAAACTTATAAGAAAGGACACAAGAATCTCAAACACAACAAATAAAGACAAACAGAACAAAGAAGCAGCAACACCACAAAAAAACAAATGTAATGACAGCAATTAATCAATACCTGTCGATAGGTACACTAAACGTAAATGGACTAAATGCACCCGTTAAGAGACGGAGGGTGACAGAATGGATAAGAAAACAAGATCCTTCAATATGCTGCCTGCAAGAGACCCATCTCTGCAGAACCGCAGAGATAAAGGTGTGGACATTATTTGCTTTTGGTAGCTGTTCATTGGTCCCCTGCTGTCTGTGCACCTCCATTCTGGTGACTATAGGGGTGCCTGAGCAAGTGGGAACCCCAGCCCCACCCTCCAAGGGTTCTACTTACGCATGCACACAGATCTCCTCAAAATTTAATGAGACAGTTTTCAATTAAAACCAAACAGCCACAGCCGGCCCTGAACTGTTTTCAACTAGAAAAAAAGCCTGAACGGGGATTGGGGTGCGGGACAAGCAGACAAAAGAGGAAATAGGCCATAAATTAAATTCTAAGTTACATCAAAATGATCAACAGTGGTATCTCAAAATTTCTCAGCAAGAAGAGTGAAAAGGGAAGCCCATTTCCTGATCACATCTACCTGGAGGCATTCAGAAAGCATAAAAAAATACCAAAATACACACCCATCTAATATTAAGGCCACAGATAAGCACTGAAGATGCTCAAAAAACAGAAGCACATGACCGTATCTGCACATGTCCAGAAACGAGATAAAGTGACCGAGACAAATGAGCTGGAAGTAGACCTACACGCCATACTGGAAGATGAGCAGGCTTTGGAAATGTCTGAGAAGGAATTCAGAAAAATGATTATAAAATGTATCAAAACACTATACAATGGAATTGAGAAAAATAAGGAAGAAGTCAGGAAAGCGCTACAGGAACAATCAAATAAGACAGCTACAGCATTGGAAACAATTCAAAACCTACAGAAAGAGGTCCAAA
>NW_006410020.1:17479-18021 GCF_000296735.1 Chrysochloris asiatica | reverse complement strand
TTTCTCCATTGATAAGAATGTTGTTTATTGGTCCAGTGGTGAGGATTTTTGTTTTCTTTACATTGAGATGTAATCCATACTGAAGGCTGTGCTTTCGATCTTCATGAGTAAATGTTTTAAGTCCTCTTCACTTTAAGCAAACAAGGTTATATTATCTGCATATCTCAGATTGTTAATGAGTCTTCCTCCAATCCTGATGCCACATTTTTCTTCATAGAACCCAGCTTCTAGGATTAAATAAGTATGGTTTGAATAAGTATGGTGAAAGAATACAGTTTGAATAAGTATGGTGAAAGAATACAACCTTGTCACACTCTTTTCTTGATTTTAAAACATTCAGTGTTCCCATATTCTGTTTGAACAACTGCCTCTTGGTCCATGTACAGATTCATCATGAGTCCAATTAAGTGTTCTGGAATACTCATACTTCACAATGTTGCCCATAGCCTGTCATGATCCACACAATTGAAAGCCTTTGCATAGTCAATAAAGCACAGGTAAACATCTTTCTGATATTTTCTGCTTTCAGCCAAGATCCATCA
>NW_006410020.1:16690-17246 GCF_000296735.1 Chrysochloris asiatica | reverse complement strand
TGACTCTGTGTATTCCTTCCATCTTCTCTTGATGCTTTCTGCATCATTCAATAATTTGCCCAGAGAATCATTCAATAACGAAAGTCGAGGCTTGATTTTTTTCTTCAGTTCCCCCAGCTTGAGAAATGCTAAGCGTGTTCTTTGTTTTTGGTGTTCTGATTCCAGATCTTTGCATATATTTTTGGTAATATTTGGCTTTATCTTCTTGAGCTGATCTTTGAAATTTTCTGTTTAGCTCTTGGACCTCCTCAGTCATCCATGTGCTTTAGCATCTCTATGCTGGAGAGTAAGTTTCAGTGTCTCTTCTGACATCCATTTTTACCTTTTCCTTCTTTCTTGTCTTCTCAATGACTTTTTGTTTTCTTCCTGTATGATGTTCTTGATGTCATCCCACAACTCTTCTGATCTTTGTTCTTTAGTGTTTAAAGTATCAAATCTGTTCTTCAGATGATCCCTAAATTCAGGTGGGATATATTCAAGGTCATATTTTGACTCTCATGGGCATGTTTTCAGTTTTTTTAGCTTCAATTTGAATTTGCATATGAGTAATTGATGG
>NW_006410020.1:12178-15581 GCF_000296735.1 Chrysochloris asiatica | reverse complement strand
AAAGGACAGAATAACCAGAAAAAAACTCAAGAAAAATGTAGAGAAAATAACAACAAAATCAATCAGTGTGACCTCATAGATTCATACAGAGCACTCAAACCAAACACAGCACAATACACATTCTTTTCAGTGCATCCGGAACATTCTCCAGAAGAGATCACATGTTAGGCCACAAAACAAATCTCAATAACTTTAAAAGAATCAAAATACTTCAAATCATCCTGTCAGATCACATTGGTATAAAATTAGAAATTAACAATAGGAAGATCAAGAAAACAAAATCAAATACATGGAAACTGAATAACAATCAGCTTAAATCCTGCTGCGTAACAGAACAAATAAAAAATGAAATAAAATGTTCCTTGAAGACTGGGCTTCCTTTTACTCCAGTGAAAGACGTTCCCCCCTGGACACGCCCACTGCCTCCGCCCATCTCCCTACCATTTCCAGTCTCAAGCGTGGAGCAGGGAGAGGATCCCAGCCAGTGATTCCAGTCCATAAACAAGCAGTATTGGAGGCCCGGATGGCCGCTGTGCATCTGTTTCTAACGTGTCCCGAGCTCCATGTCCACTCTCGTCCGTCGTCCTGACTTTGCAGAGCTTCGGGTCCTGTCGGGGACCTGCTCTTAGATTTCCCGAAGGTGGAGCGCGGGAATGGGTACAATGATTATTGAAGATGTGGCTGTGGTCTTCACCAACGAAGAGTGGGATTTTCTGGATCCTGCTCAGAGGAAACTCTACAGAGACGTGATGAAGGAAACCTTGAGAAACCTGGCTTCAGTCGGTGCAATCCAGAAATCACATGGCTGGAAGGATCACCTTGACAACCAAGGGAGACATTTGAGAACTGGTGTAATCGAGAACCTGTGTGAACATTCTGAAAGCAAGCAGTGTGGGGAAACCTCCAGCCCGATTCATGGTCTTTCTGTGCACCAAATAGATCCCACAGATGTAGATCCTTTTGAATGCTGTGCCGGTAAATCTGCTCTGATTCATGGAGAACCCACGTACAAAAGAAGTAAACTCTGTGGGCTCACGGATCACCTGCCTTCTTGAGACCATCGTTTCTTTTGAGCATTTTCCAATATTAGGCGCTCCGTGTTCCAGCTCTAGATCAGACCGCGTCGTGCCATGATCCACTGACTTGTTGTTTAATGTACTGAAATGAAAATATACATAATAAAACCTATGCCTTCTCAACAATGTTTACATTCACAATTCAGGGACATTGAAGATGTTCTTTGACTTGGACAACCATTCTCACCCTGGTTTCCAAATCAGTCTTCCGCTATGAATATAACCTCAGTGTCTCCTTAGCATTCATAGAAACGTTTCCGTCTCCCTGTCACTTGGAAGAAACACTTATCAACTTTCATATCCCAGACTCTGTCCTCATGATGCAGAGATAGTTGTCTTTAATACGGATGACACCCCAGCATAAAGAAAACCAAAATCCTCACAACTGAACCATTAAGTAACATCAGGCTAAATAGAGAAAAGATTGAACATGTAAAGTGGCGGAGGCCATGCCATCAAGGAGCTGAGCAGCAGGGGCCCCTGAGCATGAAAAGTTCATTGTTTTAGCAATGCGACAATGAGTGTCTCCTCTGGATGGCAAAGCCCCAAGGAGAACCTCATGCAAAGGCCCTGCAGTTCTTGTTTTTTCCTTTTATACATGGCTCATTTAAAAATTTTATTATAAGAGTTCTTTGATAATTTTTTATAATCATTTGATAATTTTTTATAATCATATTAAAAATGAAAATTATGTTTAGACACACCCTCACACTATGCTTAATCATGTTAGGTTGTAATAGTTGCCTTTTACATTAACAATGAGTTTCACCATTAGAAAAAAACACACCAGCTAAAGCTTTGCTAATTCAAGTTTAAGATTGCAATCAACATCCTGTGTAGTTTTGGTCAGGGACACTAAGACACCTGGAAGGTAGCTAGAAACAATCAAGAGCTGTGGGAGCACGTAAGAACATAAGTAGAAATTTAACTAGATGTTTTAGCTAGAGAGATTATTAGTATAAGGGAATTGTTATGTTTATTCTTAACCACAAAAATTTTAGGTACTTTGATGTTCTTGTTTTTATATTGTTAAATCAATTATAGGTAACTGATATGTATGATAGTTACGGTAAAAATTTTGTTTTGATTACGAATTGTGATTAATGAATCTATAGAAAGTAATAGATGTTGGTAGAGTAGAAGTTAAGATGTAGAACTTTGTTTAAAGGTTAACTTGACATTTCAGGGAGGATTAGAGAGAAACAAAATCACTTATGACAGATGGATGTTATCGGGGCAGTTAGGGGGTACAAGGAAGCAGAATATGAAAAAGATCAAGAAAATGTTTTGATGTCCCTATGTTCCTTTTGATGTAATCTGAATGTTCATTAATCAAAAGAAAATGTAATCATAGAATAGATTGTACCTTAAAGTAAGTGATTATTATGAGATCATGGTGTATTGTAACGGTATATAAGGAGTTCAAAAAGTTAAGTAAAAAGAGCATCATCTAAGACTCAGAATGAAAAAAAAAATGTTCCTTGAAGAAAATGAGAATGAAAACACTACATACCAAACCTTTTGGACACAGCAAAAAGCAGTGCTTAGAGAGCAATTTATAACAATAAATACACACATTCCAGAAGAAGTAAGAACCAAGTTCAACACATTAACATAACGTTTCCAACAATTAGGAAAAGACCAGCAAAGTGAGCCTAGAGTCAACAGAAGAAAATAAATAATAAAAATTTAAGAGCAGAAAAATAATAGAAATACTCAATAATACAAGAAGGGTTAATCCTTTGAAAGGATTAATAACATTGAGAAATCATTGACAAATTTAACAAAAGATAAGAGGGAAATAACATGCAAAGACGCTCTGGTAGCATAGTGGTTATGAATCGGGCTGTTAATCTCATTGGTCAACAATTTGAAAGTACCAGCTGTTCCACAGGAGAAAGAAGAGGCTTTCTACTCCCATAAAGATTTACAGCCTCGGAAACCCTGTACAGGGTCACTATGAGTCAGAACTGACTCCACGGCATTAACAACAACAATAACATGCATAAGAAACAATATGGGTGAGGTCACAACAGATCCAATGGAAATTAAAAGAATAATAACAGAATACTACTAATAGTTATACTAAAGCATATTGAAAGTTTAGAAGAAACGGATACATTTTTAGAAAAACATGACCTACATATACTAACATAGAGTGAAGTAGAAAACTTAAACAGACCTATAACAAAAGAAGAAATTGATCATGTCATTAATCCCCTCCCGCCCAGAAAGATTGGCCCTGTAGTGTAGATGAGTTTAGGTTTTCCAACAGCCTTTTCAAAAGACAGCCCTAGCTATTCTTGAAGAATAAGTAGGTGCATCGT
>NW_006410020.1:1928-12078 GCF_000296735.1 Chrysochloris asiatica | reverse complement strand
AGAAATTGATCATGTCATTAATCCCCTCCCGCCCAAAAAAAAAAAAAAAAAAGTCCAGGCCCAGAGAGTTTGTTCCATAATGGCTAATGTTGCACTAGCCAGACATTCTGGAACCATTTGGGGAGCCACAAAGTAAGGCCTTTAAAAACAGCCCAATTGTCTGTCCAAATGGCCGGACAGAGGGCCTCCTTGTGTATGACAACAAACCATACAGCACATAAATTGGTCCACTGACTGCTTTGGTGACTACCTTCATCTATCCAAATAGTCTCTGTACAATGAGTACCTAGTACATTGCAGCCAGCTGTATCTCTGTTGGTGATTAGTGGGTCTTGTTTTTTTCTGTAGCTGAGACCATAACCCTATAGGGAGTTGAGTGTGAGAGGACAGCTGTCATAAGCCTAAAAGAAAGCCATCTGGGGTCACATGCAAATTTATTTCACAGGGTTTAAAAGAGTCCCTAATGCCCGAGGTCAGCAGTTCAAATCCACCAGCTGCTCTTTGGAAACCCAATGTAGTGTTTCTTATGAGTTGCAACCGACTCAGTTCCACCTCTGTATTGCACAGGCAGAGGAGCCAAACTGTAAAAGACTCCTTCCTCTTCTGCTGATCCACCAGCTCAGCAAGAACTGTAGTACCACATGATGACGTGCTGCTGCCACTCAGGAGTCAACAAGTTGGATGGGGATGGTTTATTTTAACTGGTAACTAGGACTTGTCATGCTACTAGGTGGGGTACCTCTATTTCCTCCCTCCAATTTTCCTCTTTTACTACTTCATGTCTTTTGGTTTCACTTTCACTGTCCTCAGGTGGGGGTGCAAGGGGCAATCACTGTGCAGACCCAATTTGACAGTGCTTCTACCTGTGGGTCTAACAGCTACTTAGCCTCCTGAGCAGCACACACAGACAATAAAGGCAAATAGCCAGTTACTAAATAAGCATATGTTTACAGATGTGGTAAATCTGTAAACAAGGCCACTAAAAGGTTCCAGGAATGTGCAAGTTCCTGGTGCATTTCCACAAGGTCTAGCATATAAATAAAACAAAGGAAAAGAACCATATGATCATATCAATTGATTCAGAAAAGGCATTTTACAGAATCCAATATCCATTCTTGATAGAAACACTCAACAAAGTAGGAATTGAAGGGAAATTCCTAACATAATTAAGAGCATATATACAATTCCAACAGTCAATATTTCTCTCAATGGAGAGAAATTGAAAGCTTTCCCTTTGTGAACAGGAACTAGACAAGGATGCCCTTTATTACTACTCTTACTCAATATTGTGTTGGAAGTCATATCTAGAGCTGTATGGCAAGAATGGGAAATTAAAGTATCAGGATATACAATAATCAGTTGAATTCCTCTACTAATAAAGACAGCTCTGAAAAGATATGTTTGGCATAATACTAACACAGCAAATGTGTAAAAAATGCTGGAAATACTCATGCTAATCTAGCACAATTAAAAAATTTTATGTATCAAGGTCTGCAGTTCAAATACACTCTTGAAAACCTATAGAGAGTTACTATGAGTTGGAACTGACTCGACAACACACAACAACAATATATCAAGTGAGATTCATTTTTTATTAGTAGTTGTGTGGGGCACAATACTTGATATTATTCTCTATATTCTAATAAATGAGGTACTAGGAACATTGAGAGGATGCAAAAAATATTTCTGTTTTACAATGATGAGTATATTTCTTAACTCATTTTCCAAAACAGCAGCAAAGGCTGTATATCATATTGCTAAATTTATATTTTTCCAGATCATTTAGGCATCTCCCTTTAAGAAAATTGAGGAAATATATAAATATTTAAAACAAAATACCAAACCTACTTCCATTTAGTTAATTTTAACTCATAGTGATCCTATATAAGGCTTCCAAGGCTGTAAATCTTTATAGGAGCCAAAAGCCTTATCTTTCTCTCAGGAAGCTACTGGTGGGTTTGAATCTCCAACCTTTCAGTTAGTACTCCAGTGTTTATCCTACAAAACCATCAGGGCTCCTAAAATGAATATTTAGATAATATAAATTATATAAATGTATTTCATTTTCTATTTCCCTGCAGACTGACTTTCTTTGAAGAAATTGATAGATATTGCTTATACTCACAAAACAAACTTGAGTGTAAAGTGATGCTATTGTTACATCAATTGTGTATGTTTCTCCAAATATGGATTTGAATGATTCCACAAAGAAATAAAATGCACATTTAAAACATTTTTATATGATATTAATTATATTTTCATTTTCATTTGGACCAATCAGATATAACCTTAAGTTCAATTCTCTCTTGTCAAGCACATTAGACTACACCAGACCAAAACCAAATACAACATACTGCCATTGAGCTCACAGTGACCCTATAGTACAAAGTGGAACAGCCCGTAGGGTTTCCATGGCTGTAAATCTTTACAGGAACAGACTGACACATCTTTCTCCCACAGAGTGGCTGGCAGATTCAAACGTCTGATCTTTTGTTTGGCAACTGAGCATTTTAACCACTGTGCCACCAGGGCTAGGCATTATAGTCATGTGATTCATGATGTATCTAGTCTTGTTCTACATAAAGAAAACCAAAGCATGTCTTCAGATTGAACACTTGTATCTGTATTATCCTTTTTACAAGTGCTCTCACCCCACTGGATAACAGAAATAGTCTAGTGAATTGTGAAGATGTAGAATCAAAGGCAGAAAGTGAGTAAGCAAGTTTTAAAGTGTTATTTCAAGATGAAAAACACTCTTGGAGATCTGTGAAGGACCTGCCAACTAACATTGCATGACTAATGAAATTATTTCCAACTGCCTTTTAACTATGTCTTTTGACTATCTCAAACCTAAAGAAAAAAGTTTTCCAAATAAAGTTTTTCCTTTACTTACTAAATTTCAAATATAAATTTTTGTGTTAACATTCAAATTCTACTAAAAATTTTGTTTATAAATTTCATTTGTTTTATAAGTTTTCAAAGTATTCAAATTTATTTTTAGATGATACAATTTTATATCCAGGTAAAACAAAATGACAGCAACAAAGTGGAGTGCAAAAATGTAAGCTCACAGAAGGTGAAAAGAAAAGGATTTGTGAGTCCCTAAACATAATTCCAAAATTAACTTAAAATTTTTTTTAAATGTTTTATTGTGAATTATGTGATAGTTTACATGGGAGAACATCAGTCTTACATTCATTCTATCGTATATCATCTCATTGCCATGGTTACAATCCCCTCCATGCACTCCTTCCCCCATACCCCCCAGGTCTTCAGCACACAGTCGCTCTCCCTCTCTGGATCTAAAGTCTTCAGCTGCCCCATCGCTCCACGTCATCATCTCTGGCTTCATTTCAGGCATCACTGCTTCTCTGGGTAGGGTCCCGCTCTTTGCTCTGCTCCTTTGATGGTCCTAGGGACCTCCTCTCCTAGACTGAAAAGTTAATCACTCCCCTCCTTGCTATAAAACATTCACCTTTACATTTCCGACCCTCACAAACAGTCCTGATAACAATTATTCACTATTGTATTACAAGAGACCCATCTGTATTTCATTGCATCAGCTCTGCCTAGTCAGATTGAATACTACTCACTAGAGATTCTACCTTCCTCCAGGCCCTCTGGATCTAGGTTCCCTCTTGAAAGCTTGTAAGCCAGTCACTTCTTGCTTTTGTAGCCCCCCAACCCCCATTTTGGGTAGCCAATGTCCAAGTTGCCCATCCCTGTCTACTCAGTGTGTGGAGGGGGTGGGGATGATTCTTGCTGTAAGGACTTGTTCCCTGTTTTGAGCTACAGCTTCCATAGGTGTAGGTCAAGTTAATCAAATTGTATGACAATACTTTTTTTTTTTTTTTCCTCTTCTTTTTACTTCTGGTTGAGCTCTGATCATCCAGTCACTGAAGCCAGGATAAGTGGGTATTATCTGCAAGTGTGGGTGTTCTTCACTTACTTTTTAAAATGTAATAAATCTAAAGAAACTTCTTCCATTGACTGTTTGAATTTAATGATTGCAGATCATTGTACTATACCACTTGTGTTGAAATTACTAATAGCAATATGAATAAATCAGAATTTGGGACAAATTCTACATCCATTCCTTGCTGAAGTGAAAAAAAAATTACTAATTGTGTAGAAAATAAAACAATTTTAGAATCTGAAATCATTTTCTCTGAAGACCCCATAAAAGTAGAAATACAGGTTTTTATGGAATAAATTTTCCTCTAATGATATAAATTATTGGATCAAAAGGAGACCAACCAGGTATTATCAGCATTGACCATTTGAAAATTTGTGTTGGAAATTTCTGGATGGTAAGAGAGCAAAGTTCTGTAGTCAAAATATGTTCCTAGGTTGCAAAACTAGTAGTGAAAATTATATGAGGGAGTGACTACTGTATTCTTTGTCAAAAAGTTCTATATATACTGTTTTGTTTGTAAACTATTAGTCCTAAATCATCGAATTCTCAATGTATTATGGATGAATTCTCTGAATGGCACCTTCTGTGGGTTTACATTGAATATTATTGATAAACACTTGTTGTTGTTGTTGTTGTTGTTAGGTGCCATCGAGTCAAGTTCTGACTCATAGTGACCCTATCTATGCACAACAGAAGAAACACTGCCCAGTCCTGGGCCAACCTTACAATTGTTGCTATGTCGCTGCCGTCACTGTGCCAATCTATCTCATTCGGGGTCTTCCTTTTTTTCTCTGACCCTCCACTTTGTCAAACATGATATCCTTCTCCAGTGACTGGTCCATCCTGATAATATGTCTGAAGTATGAGAGATAAAGTTGGCCATCCTGGCTTTTAAAGAGTACTCTGGCTGTACCTCTTCCAACATAGATTTGAAAAAACATTTGTTGTTGTTGTTGTTAAGTACCGTGGAGTTGGTTTGGACTCATAGTGACCCTGTGCAAGGTTTCTGTGGCTGCAAATCTTTACGGGAGCAGAAAGCCTCCTCTTTCTCCTGTGGAACAGCTGGTAGTTTCGAACTGCTGACCTTGAGGTTAGTAGCCTGATTCGTAACTGCTACACTGATAAAAATTAAGAAAGTTCAATTCACAAAGATTATATGTTTTCATATTTAAATTGAAGACATGGTTTTGCTTTAACTCAAGAAGTGAATATTAATGATAAATGAAGAAAATAATTAATGAAAAATGACATTATTAGGAACTAATTGCAATGCATTCTTGCTGCCATTAAAATAATCCCTGAACATGGACTATCTTTTTGAGGAAGAAATGAAGTGTTTGAGTTCTCACAAAATGAAAAATTTGGGGGTTTATTTGAACTTGTTGCTCAGTTTGACCAATTGTTAGCAGGCTACATCTCAAAATAGGGTAACACAGGAAAGGGGAAACATATCATATATGTCTAAAACAACATATGAGGACTTATTTAGTTATAAAGTTCAGTAAGTTAGAAGATATGTATTTCCAACAGATGAAATGGGAAACCTGTCAAATGATTTGTCACATCGACTAGTTTAAAAAGTCATACAGATGAGGATATTTCAGTATTCAAGTATTTCACTATTTATTTGAAATTTACAAAATTAATTTGTCTAAGTGAAGCATCTAGTCTTTTGACAATACTGCCAATATGGCAGGGCTTTATAAGGCATGCAACAGAAAATTTTAGAATGTAAAGAATATGCCATTTTCATACCATGGGCTGCACATTCATTTAATCTTATAAGATTTAGCACAGTAGTTTATTGTCTGAAAGCAGTTGTTTTTTTCCTACTGTTCCATTATTGTGTGACACTGTAGCATACACACTGGACTACTAACCTCAAGGTTGGTAGTTCAAACCATGAGTTCCTTCTTGAAAACCCTAGACAGTGTTGCTATGAGTCAGAATCTACTCAATGGCACTTAACAATGGATTGTTCAGTCACTCAAGACATTTTTCTCTGCTTTTACTAGCCAATGAACAGTTGGTGAGTATTTAGGCACTGAGTATTAAAACATATTTAGTCAATGATCAAGTATTAAAATGACTTTCTAATACACATTGGGAAATGCATAGAAATACAGTAAGTACAATCCTGTAGATGCCTTAGAAAATATTTCTGAATACTAGTAGACACAAATAGGAAATACCAGAAGAGAAGCTAAAAACATCATCAACAAAAAGTCAACTCTAAAATATTTATGTATTTATGTTGATTATGTGAAATTATATATTTCAGCATTTTCAAGCACTCCAGGATTCTGAAGTAAATTTAGACATGCACAGATAATAAGATATTTACATAATTTAAGGTAGATTTTGAAAATAAATACTACCAAGCACTTCACCATTAAAGAATCAATAGAAAGAAAAAAATAAATGGTGGAAATTCATAAAAGCAGTGTACAATAAAGGCTGGCAAGGGTGTGGAGAGACTGGGACACTCCCACATTGCTGGTGGGACTGTAAAATAGTTCAACTACTATGGAAAACAGTATGGCATGTCTTCAGAAAGTTGGAAATAGAAATACTTTATGATCCAGCAATTCCTCTACTTGGTATATATCCATAAGAAATATGAGCCAGAACACATATAGATGTATGCACATCAATGTTTTTCATAGCCCTATTCACAATAGCATAAAGATGTAGAAAGCCTAAGTGCTTTCTCCATCCAGTGGAAGAATGGATAAGTAAACTTTGGTACATACACTTAATGAAATATCTTCAAAAATAACAGTGAAACTGCAAAACACCTCATAACATGCATGAACCTTGAGGATAGTATGCTGAATGAAATTAATCAGTCACAAAAGGACAAATATTGCATAGGACGATTATTGTAAAAGCTTAAGAAAGATTTTAAAATTTTTCTTTGAGGGTTACCAGAGGCAGGAAGAAGGGGACAGCAAGGCAAAGGTTATGGGATGAACACACAATAGCTTGGGTGATGAGAAGTACAATATACAAGCAAGGGGAGAGCAATACACAAGAAGGGAGAGGGGGTGAAAGAACAAGGCAGATAGGGAACACTTATGTAGGTTTGCATGGGCTAAATGGGACAGAGGTAAATAGTGATGTATACTCAACCTTGGAACAATAGAACTCTGTGATACAGGGATCATGGCATAGTCTAAAAAGGTAAAAGAGGGGAAATAATGTTAACATGCTTGACTGTATTATGGATATTTGTTTCCCTTGCCTACTATTGTAAAATAGACACGTGAGTGGGATAGAAAAGAATATCAGGAAACAGAATTACAGAATGCTTGTAAGTTTGTTTTCAGCCTATAACTGATTAGAATACCTAAAAGGGATTCTAGAATTTGCACAGTGAAATAGGCTTCTTGTTAAGCCTTTGTAGAGTATGGGACCTTAGTGGAATCCTGAGCCCTATCCAGAACCTTCTGAGGTGGGAAATTCCTACTTGAAAGGACATGCAGAGTAACCCAGAGTGGCTAAAGAAACATAAGATGTTTCTTGAAAGAAAGACCATCAGGGAAAACAAAAACGAAACAACCCAGACTATTTGGCTGTTACAAGAAAAAGCAAGCTGTGTGCTTGAGAGCCATCAAGGCAAGAAAAGTCAGCCTTTTAAACAAACCTTCTTCCAAGACTGAAACTCAAAGGGAACATATGAGCAGGCTTGTAAGCTGGCTGTTGACTGCCTTGGTCTACTTGTGAGTGGCAGTAGGGGGAAAGGCAGTAATGAAAACATGGGCTGAGTTTGACCATGTTCCATAGACTCCCAGGAGCTCTGGTAGCATAGTGGTTATGAATCGGGCTACAAACCACAAGACCAGCAGTTCAAAACTACCAGCTTCTCCACAGGAGAAAGATGAGGCTTTCTGCTCCTGTAAAGATTTAGAGCCTTGGAAACCCTGTACAGGGTTGCTATGAGTTGGAACCGATTCCATGGTACATAACAACAACAACAACATAGACTCCCATTGACCTTGAGGTGAGAGAGAGAAGAGGAAGGGCTTGTTGGTCCAAAGTTTGGGGAGACTTGGGAACTCCTGAGCCCATGGACACTGACCTACTCACTGGGGCCTAGAGCTGAGAGTAAAGTGGCCAGCTGATCTGAAGTGGGGGAGACACACAAGAATGCCCAAATTTTCAGAGAGTACCCATTTGACCTAGCTTGGATGTTTTGCTGACTAGTACTCAACTAGAGGAATATGAATTTCATACAGGAAGCAAATATAAATTGCTACAATCTGATGAACTTGACCTTTGCTTATGGATGTAGTTGCTCAAAATACTAACCAAGAGGGAAGGAGTCTCTATCTACATCAAGAATCAAACCTATCCCATCAGTACACAGAGTTGACAGAGATGGGCAACTTAGGTATTGACTACCTAAAATTGGGAGTGGGGGCTAATATGCTGGACTGCAAAGTTGTTTGAACCACAAGGTTGGTAGTTCAAGCTCACCAGCTGCTTCTCAAAAACCCTCTGCAGGATCGCTGTGGATTGGAACCACTTAACAACAAAGCAACATAAAGGCAAGTAGTGGCTGGCTTATAAGTTTTTCAAGAGTGTGCTTAGTTTCAGAGTGAGGTGTGTGTGGGGTGGGGGTGGGGGTGTGATAGAATACCCACTAACTAGTTTTCCTCTTGCCTTGATGGATCTGGTAAAAGGGGATAGGGGAAGATGGCAATAGGATTCTTTTGATTCAATAGTGAGTAATTGTTATGATTAATTGTAATTGTCACAACAGTAAAGGTAGAAGATGTATAACAAAACAGGGGGGATAGTTAATCTTTCATTCCAGGAACAGAGGACCCTAGGACCATTAAAAGGAAGAGTATGAGCAGATCATAACCAGAGAACCAGCAACACCAGAGATGGGGGCAGAGGTGATGGCATGGAGATATAGAACAGCGGAGGACTCTAGACCCATGGAAAGAGAAAGACTGTGTGCCAACAGGAAGGAGACTGGCTTGAAAATATGAAATATGTCCTTTGGTTGTTTAAATGAATATATATTTCTGTGTGTTTTGTGTACATAAAAAAAAAAAAAAAAGAAAAGATAATGTTAATTGATGTTAATTGGAGGGGATTGTAATCATTGCAGTGAATCAAAATACAATTTGTTGAGTGCAAAACCAATGTTATGCCATGTAAACAATCACTCAATTCACAATAAAAGCTTTAAAAAAATAAACAAAATCATTTAAAAAAAGAATAAAGCAGAGTTTTATTGAAAAAGTAGTACAACCTACATTGGGCAGCACTTTGGGAGAATTCACAAAAGTACATCTCAGGAATCCTCTGCAGAGTTTAAGTACAGAAAGTCCAGAAATTTACAAGAAAATTTTCTGATTGTTTGAAGAAAAAAAAAAGTAAATGAAATACTTACCAGAAATATTGAGTACCAAAGATCTATTTTGTGTAACCACGTACTACACCATCATTGGCACACTTGCATCTTGAACGAAAAGGCAGTTCTTTAAAATAGATTTCCATTCTTAAACAATGTAGTTATATCTTGTGAAGAATGAATAAAGACATTAAAAAAATTAGTGCAGGCTTATTCTGATGACTTAAATATAAACTTTCATGGAGAAGTGTGACAATTTGATTCTTACATGAGAACTAAGTATAGATTCGGAAAAGACAATTTTACTCATGTAGACATGTATAATTTCATAATATAAGATAAAATACAACACATATATCTCAATGTTGAAATTGCTTTATGCATATTCCCAACTTAAATGATCACAAACTGCACAACAGAATGCTTATTTTTGTCCCTAAAGAGACTCAGAACTCCCCAGTGTACAACAGTGATTCAAGAAATATCAAATTTATTATCCTTGTGTATTTTATATGCAAGTAGATATTGTTCAGCAGCTTAATTGTGATGGAATCATTGATGAATTTTTAAGATCTAAGAATAGAAAGAAATGCTATAAGGTATAATATGCTAAAGATGAGATATCTGTCTAAAATATAGTAATTTGTCTAAAAATAAAACCATAATTTATTGTGATATTTACTTTTTGGATCATTAAAATTTTATAGCATTGTATTTGTTTATAATTATAAAACTTATTATGAAATCAATAAAAATTCAATTTGAACCTTTAAAAATAAATTTTAGTCAATTTTTGCTGTGGGAGATCAACAGAATTTTATATTAATTGTTGAAAGAACTAATTCACAGAATCATTTTTTGTTGTA
>NW_006410020.1:0-1306 GCF_000296735.1 Chrysochloris asiatica | reverse complement strand
CTGCTCCCGTAAAGATTTACAGCCTCGGAAATCCTGTTCAGGGTCGCTATGGGTCGGAACCGACTCGATGGCACTTAACAACAAACAACAACAACCTCTCTCTTGTTGTATTTTGCCTGCCCTGTCACCATGTTAACATGTGTTTACCCTCTAGCCCATGAATAATTTTCCCTCCCTCACTTTTCCCATGACCATCATAGATTGTTTCTTTTATCAAGAAAACCTTTTCTTAACTTTTTATAACACTGGTCTCATTTGTAATTGACTAATTTCACTCAGCATAATGTCCTCCACATTCTTCCAAGTAGTGAGGTGTTTCACAGATTTATCATTATTCTTCAGAATTTTGTAGTATTCCATTGCGTGTTTGTACCAAACTTTGTTTAGCCATTTTTCTGTTGATAGGCATTTAGGCTGTCTCCATCTTTTTGGTATGTCTCTTGTAGACAGTTTATTAAAGGATCCTACTCTCTAGTCCATTATGCTTTTTATATGTCTCTTGACTGGTACATTTAATCCACCTGCCTTCAGTATAATTATCAATAGGTATGAATTGATTTTTTTCTTTTAAAAAAAAAAAAACCTTTTAATTGTGAATTGAGTGAAGGTCTGCAGACCAGATCACCAGATCAACAAGTTATACACTTTGTTTCATCTCAATGATTACAATCCCCTCCCTGCAACAACAGAATCATACTTCCTCCCTGTGGATTCCCTTTTACATCTTATATTTCACAAATGAACAAAGCAAAAATATTTGATGTACACATACAAAATAAAAAATATATATAGTCTTTAAAATGTCCAAAGGGCACATTCTGCAAGCCAGCCTCCTGCTCACAGGCACACAGTCATACTCAGTCCATGGGTCTAGACCGTGCAGTGTCTCTGCTGTTGCTACTTTTCTGGTTAGGATCCCATGCTCCACTTATGCTCTTCCTTCTTGATGGTCTTCAGGGATCCTCTGTCCCTGAAATGAAAGATTAACTACTCCCCTTCTTTTAGTTATACATGTTCTATAATTACAGTTGTGACAATAACAATTAATCCTGTTAGCAATTGCTCACAATTGAGTCATAAGATCCTATCACCATCTTCCCCCCAGATCCATCTGGAAAAGAAGAAACTATTTAGTGGAGCTTCTACCTTACCACCTTATTCTGAAACTAAGCACACTCATGAAGAGCTTGTAGTCAGCCACTTGATGCCTTTATAGTGGCCCTATTTTTTTTTTTTTCTTAAATGATTTATTTTGAATTATGTGATAGTTTACATGGGAGAGCATTAGTTTTACATTCATTCTATC
>NW_006410019.1:2723-18499 GCF_000296735.1 Chrysochloris asiatica | reverse complement strand
AACTACCAGCTGTTCCATGGGAGAAAGATGAGGCTTTCTGCTCCCGTAAAGATTTACAGCCTCAGAAACCCTGTACAGGGTCACTATGAGTCAGAACCAACTCCACGGCACTTAACAACAACAACAGATCTTTACAGGAGCAGAAAGCCGCATCTTTCGCACGAGGAATGGTGGCTGCTCGTTTTGAACTGCTGACCTTGAGGTTAGCTGCCCAACTCGTAACCACTATGCTACCAGAACTCCTTAATGGTCTTCCTGAAATACACATATTTCAGAATAAGTGAGAATGCTAAGAGTGTACTACCAAGAAATCAACCAGATTGCCTCCTTTGCAGACCCAGGAAGGAAAGGGGTAGCATCATCAGCTTGCTAGGTACCTGGATACTGAAATTAAGGACAAGGCCCAGGGATGTAACAAACACATCAACGATAGTTTATAATTTTGCTTAGAACAGGCCTGTTGTGCCCACAGATCATTGTCTTAAACTGTAAAGAGAGAAGACTCTAATGTCAACTTTTGTGTGTTTGCTGCTATGTATGTGCTATAGTGTTGGTGTGTTGCTTTAGGATCAACACTGGACTGTGAACCAGAAGGTCAGCAGTTCAAACACACCAAACTTCTCCTCAGCAGCCATATACAGGATCACTATAAGTTGCAATCGACTTGACAGCACTTAACAACACATAATGGTTTCCAAGATGGTAAATCTTCATAGGAGTAGAAATCCGCATAATTCTCCCACAGAATGGCTGGATTCAAACTTTTGACTTTGAGGCTAGCAGCTCAATGCGTATCCCACTACGTTATAGTAAAAAATAAAAAATAAATTGAGAATGCTGTTTGTTAAAGTGTGCACACTCTAGATTTTATTAAAAATCTGAAAAGGAAAAAGATTCAAAGACTGTTGATGGAAAGACTACTGAACTTGTAAAGACTGAAGCAGAAAATGCACCCAGTGGTGGCACTGTGAAAGAAAGACCTGGAGATCTGCTTCTGTAAAGACTGCAGTCATATAATCAATATTTTGTAACATATGTGGGGCTTCCATGAGTCAGACTAAAGTGGACAGCAATGAGGTTTTGGTTTGATTACTTGTTGGATTTTTGTTTGATTGTTTTTGTGCTGTAAAATGAACAAGACACTTTCACAGCCACCTCCCTCCAACTGGTTAGGGAATAGGTTAGGGAAACCGTGATAAACACCTCCCCCATCCCCTCCCCTGCAAATAACAAAAACCTGCTGCCTTTAAGTCTGTTCCTACTCATAGCAACTGTAGGGCAGAGTAGAACCATCCTGTGGAGTTTCCAAGGCTTTGAACCCACCAGTCCCTTTACGGGAGAAAGATGAGGTAGTCTGCAAATGTAAAGATTTACAGCTTCAGAAACCCTTTATAGTGTTGCTGTGGAGTCCTTGTGTGGTGCTGTAGGATAAACTTTGGACTGCCAACCATGCAGTCAGTGATTCAAACCCACCAACTGCTCCACGGAAACCCTATTCAGGGTCACTATGAATCGGAATGGGCTCGATGACATTTAACAATAACAAGAACATGATTAAGTGGGGAGGCCTAGTGTGGTGCTATAGAATAGTCACTGGATTGCTAGCTGCAGGGTTGACAGTTCAAACCCACCAGCCACTCCTTGGAAAGCCTATACAGGGTTCCTATGAGTCAGAACAGAACCAGTGACACTTATCAACAGTGGTAATAAAGTGGAGGGTTTAGAGCAGCTAACAAAATATTTTCTTATGCAAGCTACAGCCTTGTATAAGGAAAAGAGGAAGATCCCCAAGGATCCCCAAGGCAGCAACAATAGGCTCAAATATAACAGTTGTGAGGATGGCATAGGACTGGGCGGTGTTTCATTCTGTTGTGCCTAGAATTGCTATGAGTTGAATCCGATTCCATGGCCCCTAACAACAACAATGAGTCAGAATTGAATCAGTGCTAGGGTGTTTTTCGTTTTAATGTTTTGGATTTAAAGAAACTGACTGCCACATCATTCTTCTGCGAAAAATCTGTTGGGTTTGAACTGCTGACCTCTTATTTAGCAGCCTAGTGTTTAGTCACTGTGCCCCTGGGACTGTGATAAATGTCTGAAAATTTCAACTCGTGCATGGGCAGTATAAGACAGAGCTCTGGTGGCACAGTGGTGACCTGCTAGGATGCTAATCTAAAGGTCCGAGGTTCAAATCCACCAGCTGCTCTGAGGGAGAAAGATGTGACAGTTTTGCTTTTGTAAAGATTGACAGCTTTGGAAACCCTACTGGGGTAGTTCTATACTATCCTACAGGATCACTGTGGGTCAGAATCAGTTTGACAGTAGTGGGTCTTACAAGGAGGCTGGTGCAGAATTAGGAGAGTTTTGCTCTAAATACAAAGGTGTGTTGATGGCACCGTAGGATAAGCACTGATTTGCTAACCACAAGGTTGGAAGTTCAAACCTGCCAGCCTTCCCATGGGAAGGATGAGGGTTTTTGCTCCTGTAAAGATTTACAGCCTCAAAAACCATTACAGGGTCACTATCAATCAGAATCCACTGACTGGCAGTGGGGTTTTTGGTTTAAATTGGTATAGTGGTTAAGTTCTCATCTACTAGCTGAAAGAGCAGCAGTTCTTATAGGGTTGCTATGAGTCAAAGTGAACTTGAAGGCAATGGATTTGGATTTGCTTTAAATTGCAAAAGCTGGGGTTGAAGTGTACTTTCTGGCCTTACACGAGTGGTGAAAATTCAAAACGGTCAAAGAGGATCTCAAGATTAGTGAGAAAGTACACCTTCTGCCATGGACAAATCCTGTTTACAAAGACACCCCATGTCTTTCAAAAGAGAGCGGGCAAATTACCATGGAAATCTGCCCCAACAGTCTGTGCTCAGAGCTTTTGTTAACAAGGGTTTGTGGGGGATGGCACTGTAGTGAACACAGTTAAACCTCCCTAATTCCCTGAATGGGGGAAAGGCCAACCTTGATTTGTAAGAAGCTTGAATGTGAAAATATGTTTAAAGAAATGTCCTATTATTATTTCCATAGACCTGCAGTCAAACTGCTGGCTGGGATTGGTGCTCTAAGCTTCTGAGACTCTTAGGGCCCAGAACAAACAGATAAGAACTATAATTAGCATATTCGTCATTTGAATGCAAAGTGCAGTTAGAGTGTGGCTTAAAAACCTTGTATTAGCATACTCCCCAAGCAGGCTGTCACTTTTTCAGTTTATAGTATTAATTAGCCTAGCATGTCACAATTCCTTACATTTTCCATATTAGTTGTAAGAATAGAGTGTACATATGTGTTTTAGGGGTGGTAGTCCTGGTGTGGCACTGTAGGATAAGCACAGGACTGCAAGGTCAATTTGAACCACGTGGTTCCCTGTTCAAACTTACCAGCCGCTCTTATGAGGCTCTATGAGTCGAAACCCTGTGAGTCGCTCTGAGTCGCAACTCACCAGTTTTAAAAATCAACATGAACATGTCTTTAAACTTCTATTTAATTGACCTAAAAATCATCTGTTAATTCATATTTATTACTTACTGAGTAGTGAATGTGTTCCCTTGGATGATTCAAAAAAGGGGAGTGGTGGCCCAAGAGATTTTGATGGTCTACTCAGCCACAAGTGACTTCCTCATCAAGCATCAGAGAACGTTAAATGTATACTGAGTTCCTGAATTATAACCAATGGAGTGATTATGCGGCACAGCAAGTGCCCCCTTGTATTAAATTCAATTTAAAAGTTACCCTTGAGACCACTTAATCATAAGTGTGACTGAGTTATGCTGGGGAGTGGTGGGAGAAAGGAGCGCGAGAGATGAATACAACTGTGATTTCCCCAAAAATATACAGTGTCTTTATCATTCTGCTATGTATATGGGGAAATAAGGCTATGTTCATTTCCAAGTCAAGCAAACCAGATGAAGTGGGGATTTTAGGGGGGGTAAAATACACCTGTCACTTGAGAAAGTGTTCCAGTTACATTTGCCCTGGTCCTGCTAGATGCAGATACTCTTAGAGAGATGATGAAAGGTTGCACGCAAACCTATTGAGGAGGTGTAGTTCCCTCAAATAATGAATTCTCTAATTCAGTCATTCTTAAACTTTTTGCACATTTGAGTCATCTGGGGAGATTTAAAAAACCTAGTGCCTATGGTTGGTCCAAAGTGTGGTGAGACCTGGGGACACCTGAGCCCATGGACAAAGACCTAGCCACGGAGGGCTAGAGCTGAGAGTACAGCATCCAGTGATAAGAAATGAGGGGAGAGGCACAAGAACATCCAAATTTGCAGATAGTACCCATTTGACCTTGCCTTGATGGCTTAATAATCAGAACTCAACTAGAGGAAGATTAAAAACAAAACAATTTTTGATAAAGGAAACAAGGGTAAATTGCTACGATTTGATGAGCTTGACCTATACTCATGGGTGTAGTAGCTCAAAATACCAACAGAGAGAGAAGGAGTCTTCACATCAAGTATCAATGCTATCCCTTCTGTATATAGGGTAGATAAGGATGGGCAAGTTAGACATTGGCTACCTAAAATGAGGGAGCAATAAAGGCATAAAGTGACTGGTTTACAAGGTTTCAAGAGGAAATATAGGTTAAAAGTGTGCAGGGGAAGATAGAGTCCCCATTGAATAGTTTTCATCTTGTCTAGGTGGGTCTGGTGAAAAGAGATGGGGATAAGATTCCTATGATTGAATAGTGAGTAATTGTTATCATGACAGATTGCGACTGTAAAGGTAGAAGTTTTGTAACAAAAATGGGGGAGTAGTTAAACTTACAGTCCAGAGACTGAGGACCCTAGGACCATCAAGAGAGAAGAGCACAAGTGGAATGCGGGACCTCATCCAGAGAAGCAGTGACATCAGAGATAGAGGCAGAGAGGAGAGAGGGAGCAGCTGAGGACTCTAGATTCATGGAATTAGAGGGACTGGCAGCCAGGAGGCAGGTTTGCAGAATGTGCCCTTTGGTGGTTTAAATTATTATTTATCCCTGAGTGTTTAAAAAAATTTTTTTTGAAAAGAGCCAAAATGAATAGAGAGAAATGCAGTTAACTGATGGTACACGGAGGAGATTATAATCATTGTAATGAAACAAGGTATATGATTTGTTGAATATAAAACTGATGATCTGCCCTGTAAACTTTCACTCAATTCGTTAAAATAAATAAATAAATAAATAAATAAATAAATAAATAAATAAATAAATAAATAAATAAATCACAATACCTAAATCCGTGTCGTATAGTTAAACTAGAATTACTAAAAGTAGGAGCCAAGCCATCAGTATTGAATAAAGATCAACAGATGATTTCCATGTCCTGAAAAGTTGGGACCCACTACCCCAATGCAATCCTGCTTTGTGTGCATTTGTTGTTGTTGTTAATTGCAGTCAAGTCAATTCCAGCTTAGCAAACCTGTACTGGGTTTCCAAGGATTGGACTGGTGAGTTTGAACCGCTCTACTTGTGGTTCAAACCCACCTTGTGGTCCAGTGTTTATCCTACAGTGCCATACCAGTTATCTTAAGATGGAGATGCTCATTTGATAGATGAGGAAACAGGCTCAGAGAGGTTCCATAAATTGCCTGAAGTCTCAAAAAACTTTTAAATAGTGAAGCTGGGATGTGAATACTATCAGTTTTAGACTCTGCCTGCTGAATGTCTGTGCAATACTGACCCTTTCAGCTTTTGTCCTTTTATCCAGTACTGTCCCAATAAATCTGATATCTTACAGTCCCACATCAATTCCATGAGTGGTTACAAATCAGGCTGCTAATCTCAGGCTCAGCAGTTTGAAACTACCAGCTGTTCCGTGGGAGAACGATGAAGCTTTCTGCTCCCATAAAGATTTACAGCCTCAGAAACAGGGTCACTATGAGTCCGAACCAACTCCATGGCACATAACAACAATAAATGCCATTGAGTCAGTTCTGACTCATAGCAACCCTTTATAGCATTTCCAAGGAGCAGCTGGTGGGTTTGCACCACCAACTTTGTGGTTAGCAGTCTAGTGCTTATCTTACAGTGCCACACCTCAAGGTAAACTCGAGGATATCTGGCTAACTCCTGATCATTCCAGGAGCCTTCTGGATCCCTGAGTCTTAGCCATCTATTTATTTTCTTAAAGCTTAATCAAACCAAAACCACCTAGGGAGACCACTCCAAAGGAACCACAGAATACTGTTCTTGACAAGAGGGAGGAAGGTTGTATCCTTTATAAGTTCTGGGCTCCCGCTAAAGGATTCTGAGGAGCGTCTAGTGAGTACATTGGTTGCAGTTTCTGAGGCAGGATTGGGAGAAGGGGACAATGAATCGGGTTGGGATGCGGTTACAAAGCAAGGCAGATTTTAGAGCAATAGATGAAAATAGCAAAGCAGGTCTGGGCCACCATTGGTAAGAAATCAGGAGCCATTCAAAAACGGGGGCTGGACGTTGTGGGATTTTACAATTGCTTCATGCCCTTGGAAGAAATCGTGTTTTCTTAACTTTGCAGATGCCTTTATCATTGTCTGTCCTCCCAGCCTGATTAATGACAGGGTGGCTTTTTCTCAGTACAAGCTGATTTTCACTCTTTAAATCCTAGGTGAGTTTTGACTCTTTCAGAAAACTTTGGACTTTTTTTTTTTTTTCAGGTGGGGATGGGTCTATGAAAAGAGTTGGACTCTCAGATCACATATCAATAGTTTTGCTATTTTTCCACTGAGTTGGTAAAATATTTAATAGGAGAGTGCAGGTAAAAACAGATGAAATAAGAATTAGGTCTACATGAGGGTTACTAGGGTTTTGACAATATGCCTTGGTTGTTTAAGCCATTGTCATTGGGGGAAACTCAGTGAAGGATATATGGGAATTCTGTGCAACTTCTTGTGAGTCTTAAACTATTTTAAATTTCAATCCTCTTCCTACATTAAACTTTTGTTTGTTTGTTAACTTTAAAAAATACAGAAACCTGCATAGGTATAATTAAACATGGGATCAGTGTGTTTTTCAAAAAATTATGTACCATTTGAATTGTTATTGTTGTATGCTGTTAAGTTGGTTCCAACTCATAACCACCACCCTCTATAGGGTTTTCTGAGAGTGGCTGGTGGGTTTGAACTGCTAACCTTGTGGTTAGCAGCCCAGTGCTTATCCTACAGTACCACACCAGGTCTCACCCTTTAAATAGTGTCTGGAAAAGGGATTTAAGATATCACTAGGTAAGGCAAAGAAGAAAGTGATGCTGGGCAAAGGGAAAATCAGAAGGAAAGGCAAAGAGGTATGAGAGTCAAGGTATATCTGAGAAATAGGTGGAGCTTGTTTGTAGTAGAATCCTGGTGTAGCACTGTAAGATAAACACTGGATTACTAACCACTACGTTGGCGATTTAAACCTACTAACTGCTCTCCAGAAACCTTATACAGGGTCGCTATGAATTGGAACGAACTCAATGGCACTTAACAAAGACAACAAGTTTGTAGTGTAAAAGAAGAGTTGCAGGAGAAAACCTAGAAAGATAGGTTGGAACTGCAGTGTGAATGTCTAGATATAATTCTGTTCTCTTTGAAATTAAGGACTTCGGACTTCTCTTGCAAGTACTTACTACATGTGTCTTGTATTATAATTTCTTGGCTATTTATCTGTTCCCCTCCATATAGATCCCAAGTCCCTTGAGGAGATGGTCCATGTTTAGTTCATTTGTTTAGTTCTCTGTAGCACCATCTTGTGTGTCTGGCACTAAGTAGGTGCTCACAACATTTGTCATAAACTCAGCCCACTGTCATTGAGGAGATTCAGACTCATAGCGGCCCTGGAGAACAGGGCAGAACTGTTCCTTGGGGTTTCCAAGAAAATCTATACATGAGCAGAAACCCTCATCTGCTGTGTTTGAACCACCTACCTTGTGGTTAGTAACCCAATACTTTACCCACTGTGCCTGCAGAACTCCTTAAATTTTTCATAGGCATGAATAACGTATCAGAAAGGTGCAGCTAGTTTTCCCTCTCAAGAATTCCTGGTGTGGTTCAAAATAAGCATGGAGTGAGATGATGTATAGCCCAGGGAAATGAAAGTAGTGGACAGACAAGTACCTATTACACCCCTCCTCAAGCCTTCTTTATGTTTGGCTTTGATGACTAGGCTAGGCCATGCCCTATCATCTTTGATACATGCCCACTGTTGTCTGTGGCCCATGGTCATGATTGACACCCTTTGAAGACTGGTAGGATGCCTTGTCATAACCTATTTGGCATTCCACTCACACCTACTTTTGCTGAGCTTTGCTGGAGGTTTGCAAACATGCTAACCTCTCCACCACCTGTTTCTCAGGTATCGGGATTATAGAGAAAACATGGGTTCAGACAGCATCTGGAGGTGGAGCTCCTCAGGAAGTAGAATTTCTTCAGGATTTGGCTGACATAAATGATCAGAGAGGATTTCCATTTGGGTATTAGTTTATGTTTTGTTTTGGTTTGTTTTTTTCCCCTCATCTTCTCCTCCTGAGAGAAATGTTCCATCACTCACCACTTCAGATGGTGTGGGGATAGGGGCACTTCTGTTTCTGACAACCTCATTATGTGGTTATCAGGAGCAGACACTGCCCCTGTTGTCACGACAACCAGCAATGATTCAAAGCTTCCCTGAAAGGTTTGTATCTCCGGCAAATAATCAGCCTTTAGCTCTCAACAGATGCTGAACTGAGCAGCCAATCACAGGTGAGCTGGGAAAACATGACATCATAGTCCAGCTGGTCACCCCCCCTCACCCCCCAAAAAATAAATAAGATTTGTTTTTTGTTCCTCTATGTGTTTTTTTCCCCCTAGATTTTGTCCGTCATATGTTCATTCTCTTCCCTCCCCACCCCAGTAAAAAGAGGAGAGTAATAAAACCAACTTTTGAAATTCAACTCACTCTGTAGTCTGCCTTAGATTCCAGTAGTGATTGAGAGTGTGTGGGGAAGGAATGAATAATTTGATCCACGTGGTGAAGGGGAATCAAAGAGAACATCAACTCAATTAAATCATGTGGTTTGATGTATAGAACCATGGTAAAAGTGGGCCTAATTAAAACCAACTCAGAGGAGAGAAAGTTCCTAATTTTCATATTAATTCATCCAGAGCCACCTCCATTTAATTGTCTTTTGCTTGTTCTTTGCTAACTCCCTGGTTGAAGGGAGGAGGGCAGAGGCTGTGGGCTTCTGAAAGCTCTTAGATTCTGCAGGGCAGGTCTTTAATGGGTGCAGGGGGGAGAGGAGATGAGAAGAAGAGGACTAATTGTAGTGAAAGAAGGTTAGGCGAGATACCCCAGCCCCTAAGTGCCCACCATTCAGAGAGTCTATGTAACTAAAGAGCCATCAGGTTATGGTTGGTGAGCTTGAACCCCTGACTTTGCAACTCAAACATCCCTTGCAGTCCAGCACATTAATCCACAGTGCCACGCCACGACTCCTCAGGTTTCTTAAGGCTGTGTATCTGACGTAGAGCAATAGGACAGGCACTGGAGAGCCAACTGCAAGGTTGGTGGTTCAAACACACCAGCCACTCCTTGGAAACCCTATCCAAGATTGCTGTCAGTCGGAACCAACTTTACGGCACTAAATAACAACAACATAACTCTGAAATCCATTAAATGTACTTTGGGCCCATTGCAAATTTGCATCCATACATCAGTGCTTACTGCCAGATGGGTAGGGCAAGTTTTCAAGAGAGAAACATGAGTTGTGCTGAAGGCTTCCTGTTGTTGTTGGTAGGTGCCATCGAGTCAGTACTGACTCATAGCGATCCTATGTACAGCAGAACAAAACACTGCCCAGTCCTGGGCCAACCTCACAATTTTTGCCACGCTTGAGCCCATTGATGCTGCCACTTTGCCAATCCACCTCACTGGGGGTCTTCCTCTTTTTCTCTCACCCTCCACCTTACCAAACATGATATCGTTCTCCAGCGACTGGTCCCTCCTGACAATATGTCCGAAGAATGAGAGACGAAGTTTGGCCATTCTGACCTCTAAGGAGCACTCTAGCTGCACTTCTTCCTTATTCACTGTCCAGCTTTCACATGCATATGAGGTTATTGAAAATACCATTGTTTGGGTCAGGCGCACCTTAGTTCTCAAGCTCCTCAACACTTTAAAAAGGTCTTGTGCAGCAGATTTGCCTAATACAATAAATACGTCATCTGATTTCTTGACTGCTGCTTCCATGAGTGTTGATAGTTGATCCAAGAAGAATGATGTCCTTGACAGCGTCAATCTATTCTCCGTTGATAAGAATGTTGTTTATTGGTACAGTGGTGAGGATTTTTGTTTTCTTTACATTGAGATGCAATCCATACCGAAGGCTGTGGTCTTTAATCTTCATCAGTATGTATGTTAAGTCCTCTTCACTTTCATCAAGCAAGGTTGTATCATCTGTATATCGCAGGTTGTTAATGAGTCTTCCTCCAATCCTGATGTCACAGTTTTCTTCACAGAACCCAGCTTCTCGGATTATTTCATCAGCATACAGGTTGAATAAGTATGGAGAAAGAGTACAACCCTGTTGCACCTCTTTCTTAATTTCAAACCATTCAATGCCCCATGTTCTGTTTGAACAATTGCCTCTTAATCCATGTACAGATTCCTCACAAGCACAATTAAGTGTTCCGGAATACTCATACTTTGCAATGTTGTCCATAGCTTGTCATGATCCACACAATCGAAAGCCTTTGCGTAGTCAATAAAGCACAGGTAAACATCTTTCAGCCAAGATCCATCACGCATCAGCAGTGATATCCCTCATTCCACAGCCTCTTCTGGATCTGGCTTGAACCTCTGGAAGTTCTCTGTCCATGTATGCTTGCAGTTGTTTCTGTATTACCTTTAGTAAAACTTTTCTAGCATGGGATATCAAAGATATTGTCCGATGATTTCCGCATTCTGTTGTGTCACCTCTCTTTGGAATGGGTACAAATACAGATCTCTTCCAATCAGTTGGCCAGATAGTTGTCTTCCAAATTTCTTGACATAGATGAGTGAGTGCTTCCTGGGCCACCTTAGTTTCTTGAAAGATTTCAATTGTTATTCCATCAATTCCTGGTGCCTTGTTCTTTCCCAGTTCCTTCAATGCACCTTGGACTTCCTCCTTCAGTATCATTGACTCTTGATCATATGCTACCTTTTGAAATGGTTGTACTTTTTGGTACAGTGACTCTGTGTATTCCTTCCATCTTCTTTTGATGCTATTGGCATCATTCAATAATTTACCCAGAGAATCCTTCAATAACGAAAATGTGGTTTGAGTTTTTTCTTCACTTCCCCCAGCTTGAGAAATGCTGAGCGTGTTCTTCCCTTTTAGGTTTCTGACTCTAGATCTTTGCACATTTCATTGTAATATTTGACTTCTCTTCTTGAGCTGACCTTTGAAAATTTCTATTCAGCTCTTGAACCTCCTCATTTCTTCCATTTGCTTTAGCATCTCTATGCTGGAGAGCAAGTTTCGGTGTCTCTTCTGACATCCATTTTCATCTTTTTCTTTCTTTCTTGTCTACTTAATGACTTTTTGCTTTCTTCCTCTATGATGTTCGTGATGTCATCCCACAACTCTTGTGGTCTTCGGTCTTTAGTGTTTAATGTATCAAATCTGTTCTTCAGATGATCTCTAAATTCAGGTGGGATATATTCAAGGTCATATTTTGGCTCTCGTAGACTTGTTTTCATCAGCTTCCGTTTGAATTTGCATATGAGTAATTGATGGTCTGTTCCACAGTCTGCCCCTGGCCTTGTTTTGACTGATGATATGGAGCTTTTCCATTGTCTCTTTCCGCAGCTGTAGTCGATTTGATTTCTATGTATTCAATCTGGTGAGGTCCATGTGTATAATCAATCATCTCTTATGCTGTCTAAAGAAGGTATTTGCAATGTACAAATCATTGATTTTGCAGAATTCTATCATGCTTTCTCCAGCATCATTTCAATCACCAAGGCCATATTTTCCAACTACTGGTCCTTCCTCTTTGCTCCCAACCTTTACATTCCAATCATTATTAATGATCAATACATGTTTGATCAATTTCAGATTGAAGAAGTTGGCAGAATTCTTCTATTTCATTCTCATTGGCTTTAGTGGTTGGTGCATAAATTTGAATTATAGTGGTATTAACTGGTCTTCCCTGTAGGTGCATGGATATCATCCTATTACAGACAGCGTTGTACCTCATGACTGATCTGGATATGTTCTTTTAGACGGTGAATGCAACACCATTCCTCTTTGTCATTCCCGGCGTAGTAAACCATGTGGCTTTCAGATTCAAAATGGCCAATACCAGTCCATTTCAGCTCACTAATGCCTAAGATATTGATGTTTATGTGTTCCATTTCATTTTTGAGTTTCCAATTTTCCAAGATTCATACTTCATACATTCCATGTTCTGATTATTAATGGATTTTTACAGTTGTTTCTCTTCATTTTGAGTTGTGCCATATCAGCAAATGAAGGTCCCGTGGGCTTTACTCCATTCGTGTCATCACGGTCAACTCTAGTTTAAGGAGGCAGTTCTTCCCAAGTCACATTTTGAATGCCTTCCAACCTGAGGGGCTCATTTCCCGGCACAATATCTGACAGTGTTTCTCTGCTATTCATAAGGTTTTCAGTGACTGAATATTTGGAAGTAGTTCGTCTCTCCTTCTTCCTAGTCTGTCTTGGTATGGAAGCTCATGTCATACCTGTCCACCATGCGTGGCCCCGCTGGTACTTAAAGTACTGGTGGCATAGCTTTCAGAATCACAGCAACTCACAAGCCACCACAGTAGGACAAACTGACAGATGAGTGGTGGTCCTAGCCAGAGGCTTTACTAGAATCTGGGTTTCCTGATTCCCAGCGCTAGAAGATTATTGCTGAGCCCTGGGCTTTCGTCTCTCCATACTCTGTGGTTTCTAAGAGACCAAGGATGAGAATTCTTGGCATCTTTAAGGTCCCTTGCTCTTTACCCATACCCAAAATACTGCCTGTGGCACCTAACAACAACATAGGAGAGCTGTTTCACTGTCAGCACCAGATTATTGGAGTAAGTGCAGCCAGAGTGCTCCTTGGAAGGTAGGATGGCCAAACTTCGTCTCTCATACTTTGGATATGTTGTCAAGAGGGAGCAGTTGCTGGAGAAGGATATCATGTTTGGTAAGGTGGAGGGTCAGAATAAAAGTGGACGGCCCCCAGCGAGATGTATTGGCAAAGTGGCAGCATCAATGGGCTCAAGCGTGGCAAAAATTGTGAGTTTGGCCCAGGACTGGGCAGTATTTTGTTCTGTTGTGCATAGGATCACTATGAGTCGGAACTGACTTGATGGCACCTAACAACAAGTTGGAGAGCTGGGGTGGTGCTGTAGGATAAGCACTTGACCTTGAGGTGGGTTTGAAATACAAGGTCTGAGGTTAAAACTCACCAACCACTCCTCGGAAATCCCATACATGGTCGCTAAGAGGTGGAACCAACTGGATAGCATTTAACAATAAGAGTAGAGCTAGAGCCCCCAGTGATGGGAGTGGGAGGCAGAAAGAAGTAATCTAGTAAGGCCAACTGCTGTGATGGCAACAGGTTGCAGTGAGAAGACCCTGAGTAAAGGAGCTTAAGAAAAGATGCCCTTACTTAAAAATGAAATATATATATATATATTTGTTGGTTGCCAGGGGTGGGAGGAAGGGGATGGTAGAGCACAGGGGACCATAGTTTGGGTGTTGGGGAGGGCAATACACCAGAAGGGGGAAAGGGATGGAAGAAGAAGGTAGATTGGGGAACGTTTAGGCAGGTTTGCATGGGCTAAATGGGACAGAGGTAAATAGTGATGTATGCTCAACTTTGGAACAACAGGGCTTTGGGATACAGGGATCAAGTCATAGCCTGAATGGCTAAAGGAGAGGAAATGATGTTAAGATGCTTGACTGTCTTATGAATATTGGTTTCCCTTGCTTACTATTGTAAAACAGACATTGAGTGGGATAGAAAGGAGTACTGGGAAACATGATTTCAGAAAGCTTATAAGGCCATCTTCAGCCTATAACTCATTGGCATACCTAAAAGGGGTTCTAGTGAAATAGGCATCTTGTGGAGCCGTTGCAGTGTATAGGACCTTTGGTGGAATCCTGAGCCCCATCTAGAACCTTCTGAGATGGGACATTCCTATTTGGAAGGACATGCAGACTAGCCTGGAGGAGCTAGAGGAACAGAAGATGCTTCTTGAAAGAAACTCTCTCTCTCTCTCTAAAACACAGACACAGACACAGACACACACACACACACACACACACATCTCCGTTCTCCCACTTTTTATCCTCAGGAATACCCTGTTCATTGTTTGGTGTATATATTTCCTGCTTAAACACACATACACATTCAGTTTTTTTTTTTTTTTTTTTTTTACTTGACGACATGTAACAGCATTGACTCCATTGTACTACAAATTTATCTACTTAACACATAATACTCTAAGCTGTGTATACATACCATTTTGGTGGACTTCACCACTTTGTTCGTGTTTTACTCCCATTATTACATAAAATACAACAACTTGAACATAACTTGGCATGTTTATATTAATGTGTTGTTATTGTTCGAGTTGTTGTGCATTGTTGTTTGAGTTGGTTTGGACTCATACTGAGCCTTGAGGACAGAGTAGAAGTGCTCTATAGGGTTCCCAAGGAGTCCTGGTATGGCTCTGTAGGATAAGCACTAACCACAACGTCGGCAGTTCAAACCCACTCCTTGGAAACCCTAGACAAGGTTGGAATTGACTCAACAACAGCAACCTTTATAGAAGCAAAATGCTGGATCTTTCATCCCTTGGATCCTAGGTGGATTTCAACCTTTCGGTTAGCAGCAGAGATCCTATCCATCATGTTACTAGGGTTCCTTTTTGTGAGTTTATTCACATGCAAATGTTTGGGTTAGAATTTTGAGGTAAAGTGGCATGTGTATTTCAAACTTTAATGAATGTTACCACGTTGCCCTACAAAATGATTGTTCCATTTTATACTCGTATCAGTGGTTGTTGTTGAGTGCCATTGAGCTGGTTCCAACTCATAGTGACCCTACATAGGGTTTCCAAGGAGCGGTTGGTGAGCTTGAACTGCCAACCTTGCTGTTCAAACCGACTTTGCAGTCGAGTGCATTATGAGATTTTTTTGAGATTCGATTGGAACAACTTGAAGATTCTGGTTTTATTGTCCTTGTTGTTGTAAGTTATGTTACTGTTGTTATAAGTAACATCCCACAGCCCCTCCCTTCTCACATCAATCCAGGGACTGATTGTGTTGGTGTTACCTAATGGAGAACTACAACTCAAGTAGTCATGTAGAGTGGTAAAAAGATCTCAGAACTGAGAGTGAATGGCCAGGTTTGCAGGATCATCTTTGTGAAACATTGGGCTGGTGACTTCAATCCTCTGGGCCTCCATTTTCTCATTTATGAAAAATAATCATTTCCCTTGTAAAGTGTTGTGGATGTGAGGATCTGACAAGTGGACACATGTGCCAAGTAGTTATTATGATAGTATTCTTATTCGTTCCTTAAAGCAATGAGCTTGTGGAAGGAATCTGGGGACATTGAGAGTTGAGTGACCAAATTACACAGATGAAATCTTTAAGACATTTCAGTTTAGAATCCCTTCTTGGACAGTCTCCATGCAATTGTCCTGTACTGTGAATAAACCACATTGGCAGTAAGGACTACTTTCTGCTATCAATAATTACTATACCTTTTCCTTCCTTCCTTCTTTCCTTCCTTCCTTCCTTCCTTCCTTCCTTCCTTCCTTCCTTCCTTCCTTCCTTCCTTCCTTCCT
>NW_006410019.1:0-2228 GCF_000296735.1 Chrysochloris asiatica | reverse complement strand
CTCAAATACCTGTCTGGAGCTTGTCAGCCCCAGCACAGGGCAACATCTTAGTGATGGGGTTGCAGATGACATGGAAGGGGTAGAGCTGCACTTGGATGTGAAGGCCATATTTGCTACAACTTTTCACCATGTATGTGTTGGCACAGATATGGTCAGCCTCCAGGGCTGATCCTGAGAAGAGTTGCTCTAATTCATCCAGCACCATGTGGCCACAGAGTGGGAACGCATCCACTTTTGTCTTTTTCCAACCCAGGTCAAAGACTGGACTCATGGCATCAGGGACACCTCTGCAGAAGCAGGGCTTGGCGTAGGGGTTTGTTCTTATACTTGTAACAGTGTGTAAGGTGGTGACCCATGGTGACACCAGGATCATTCTGACACTCTGAAAGAAAAGAACAAGAATGATACACTTTCACAGGAAGACCTAAAATCGGGTGTGCTGTGTCTGATTGTGCTTTAATTTGTCTAGTACCTACGAAGATTTGGGGCCCATGAAAGTTAATGTAATCACCAGGGAGAGAAGAAATACACATATATATGAAGCACTTTTAATTACAATTTTAATCAACAGCCTAGAAGATCGAAGTTAAATCATTAGTCAGGCAAATTCAGTCATGTCTTTTATTTCTTTCTTTATTTTTTAAGAAGGTGTTCTTGATGTTTAAGATAAGCCAAGTAAATGGACTTTAGAATTCAGAGATTTTATATTAAGTAAATGAGTTTCAAAATCAAATGATATTTAAAAAGTAATCTTAAAAGTGATTGTTTTAAAGATGACTTTTACCATGTCATGTACTTACTTTTTTAACCCCAAAATTCATGTTAAAAGGTATCTGTAAAATCATTTGAAGCAGAACCATCCTGGTTTCAACCTATTATTATTAAGGGCTTTGTTGGGGAGGATATCGGGCATTTGTGTATTAGAACAAATAATGATCAGATGAAAAAATTTTATTTAAAACTCTGATTTTACTGAGTGTTTTTTCAAAGTGAAGAAAAACACTTGCAATGGATAGTGCTGATAGTTGCACAACATGGTAAATGTAATCAACGTCACTTAATTGTACACTTAAAATAGTTAAAATGGCAAACATTTTGTTATATGTATTTTACCACAGTAAAATTAAACAACAAGATAAAAGATGTCTGGTTTTATGAATATATCAATCTTGTACAGATTTCATTTTTTTATAAGTTAAGTCTGTATTTTAACAAGAACAGCAATACCGTGTTTAATTGCTAACAGGAATACACTGTATTAGAAAACACCTTGGACTTTGGACTCAGACAGATCTAGATAAAAATCCCAGGTCTCCACTCTCTACAGTGCTCACGGACTATCTGTTATGTATATTTTTTAATTCAGGAAAAGAAAATGAAAAGTGATCCCTTAAAAATCACAGTCTAGATTGTGTAGTTCATTTATTCTTCAACTCCCTCTTCCCATTTTGTCACAGATTGGAAGGGTCATTACTGCTCTTTTGTCAATTTCCATTATGATGACAATTTAAAATGAAATTTGTTTTAAAAAGGCATCCTGTTCTTTAACGGCCTGAAAAATTATCTCTGATGAATGCAGATGCCTGTTTTGTGGGTTTTCCTTATAGGGTCTTGAGAGATTCAATTCACCATCAGTCTTAAGAATTACTTTGTTGACATTATGGAGAATGATTGTTGAATGTTATGCAGTCTTGAGACAACTGCACAGAAGCACACTTGGAAAGGTCAAGTCCCATTTTGACTATTTAAATATGTGAGGATGTATTTGTTTTAATAAAATTAAATTTGAAAATGAGAAGAAAAAACACCCATAATTCTACTACTTTAATTAATATTTATATGTTTGTTTCCAATCTTTTTCTTTAGGTGTATTTTACATCATTATTATTCCAGTGTTTTTCTTGTTTGTTTGTCTGTCTGTTTTTTTTTTTTGGGGGGGGAGGGGTGGATTCCTTGTCATTTTCTGTCATTTTGGAAATTAATTATCACAGTAATCTAGCCAAATCCTGTGGTATGGTTTTTGGAGTACCAAGATGATTTTAGAAGGTTTCGGACCCTTGAAAAACATTGAAATGTATCCTAAAGACAAGAGAAAGAACACAGAAGAAGTAATATCATATATATATATATATAAAGGGGTAGAGCTGCACTTGGATGTGAAGGCCATATTTGCTACAACTTTTCACCATGTATGTGTTGGCACAGATATGGTCAGCCTCCAGGGCTGA
>NW_006410018.1:18175-18738 GCF_000296735.1 Chrysochloris asiatica | reverse complement strand
ACTGAACGTTGTAGGGCTTAGCTTGCAGCTTCATTGCTTTTCCCTCATTCCCCTTATCAGTGACGAACATGGTCACCAATCAGAGTGTGTATTTCCATTGAGTCTTAGTCTTGAAAGGGAGTTTGCCCTGAGGCGACCCGACCACTTGCTCTGATGTCTCCTGGGCAAGCAACTTGCTTGTTCTTGTAGTAATCAGTTGGACTACCGTTATTATTTTGTATTTTTCCTGTCAGTCTTCTTTCAAGAAGTATTTTCTGTTCTTCTAGTCTCTCCAGGATAGTCTGCTTGTCCTTTCAAGTGGAAATTTCCCACCTCAGAAGATTCTGGAGGCTGTTCAGGATTCCACCTATGGTCTTATGTAATGCAGAAGCTCCTCAGGAAGCCTCCTTCACTGGGCACTTTGTAGCCCCATTTTAGGTATTCCAATCAGTTATAGACTGAAGACGGACTTACAAGCTTTCTATGGTAATATTTCTGGCTATTCCTTTCTCTCCCCCTCAAGTGTCTATTTTATAATGGTATGGCAGGGAAACCGAGATTCCAAAGACAGCCAAGCATCTTAA